>NW_027363244.1:240000-362500 GCF_046119375.1 Phyllobates terribilis | reverse complement strand
CTTCAGATGTGGAGCCAATCGGTGCAAAGCGTGTCTACATGCGGTTAAAACAGATAGTTTTATGTCCTTAACCCCTTCCCGACCCATGTCACACCGTTTGTGACATGGAAAACAGTTCGTTCCCGACCCGTGTCACACCGTCTGTGACATGGAGGGAAAGAGCCCCTGCAGCGCCTGCGAGCGGGGTCGCTCAGGTGTCACAGTTGCTACTGCAACTGGACATCCTGAAGTCGACCCCCCGGGGGGTGGATTAACCCCCCCGTGCCTGGTACCCCTCCGATTGGCTGTTTCATTTTCACTTTTAGTGAAACTGCCAATCGGTATGAATTAAATATTTCACCAATGAAAATTGGTGTAATATTTAAATCTGGGCATGGTCTGATGCTTACAGCATCAGCCATTGGCTGGGGGGAGTGTCACCTCTGCCCCCCCCCTCCCCCCAGATCTGATTGGGGGGCTAGCGTCACATGGATACTAGCCCCAATCAGATATGGAGGGATGGCTGAAACCTCCCAGCACCTTCCCAACCCTGGATCGTCTGCTGCGGACCCCCTGCTGCAGACCCCCTGCTGCGGACCCCCTGCTGCGGACCCCCTGCTGCGGACCCCCTGCTGTGGACCCTGTGGATCGCGTCTGCCGCCGCTGATCAGCAGGTAGTATTGCCCCCGACCCCCCCGACCCCCTCCACCCCCCCCGACCCCCTCCACCCCCCCCGCGACCCCCCCGCCCCCCTCTCCAGCCCCCCTCCACTTTCATACCTGCACCCCGACCTCCGCTCCCTCTGCCACGTCTTCATCCATCCCCTGCTGCTCTCCTTCTGACAGCCGGTGGACTGTGATCACAGCAGCAGCAGGCTCAGTGTAAATGCCCTGCTCCTGTGATCAAACCCACCATCCCCCAGTCCCAGTGATATCACCCCCCACCTCCCAATAATCACCCCCCTCCCCCAGTGTTCACCCCCCCCTGTTCCCAGTGTTTACCCCCCCATCCCAGTGATCATCCCCCCCCCGCAAACCCAGTGATCACCCCCCTGCTCCTGCCGGCTCCTGCTCCCCTTTCTGCCCCAGTAATCACCCCCCGATGCTGCCGACCTCCTACCCCCCCTTGCTGCTGCCAGCTCCTGCCCCAGTGATCACCCCCCTTGCTGCTGCTGCTGGCTCCTCCATCTCCTCAGCCCCCTCCTACGCCTGACCGCCCCGTGCTCCTGACCGCCCCGTACTCCTGACCACCCCGTACTCCTGACCACCCCCTACGCCTGACCGCCCCCTACGCCTGACCGGCCCCTACTCCTGACCGCCCCCTACTCCTGACCGCCCCCTACTCCTGACCGCCCCCTACGCCTGACCGCCCCCTATGCCTGACCGGCCCCTACGCCTGACCGGCCCCTACGCCTGACCGCCCCCACACGTGACTGCAGAAGGTTACACCAAGCACACACACGTACACTCACACTATAATAAAGTTTTGATTTTTTTTTTTTTTTTACACACGTACAAAGCACACAAAATGTCCCGCCCGTCCAGCTCATCCCAGTCTAGGGCGTACTCAGCTGAGGAGGCTATGTCAGGTTGGTGTGTGTGTTGTAGTGTATATGAGATTGTGTGTGTGTGTGTGGTGTATGCACTACAATATACCACACCGCACACCAACCTGACATGCACTACACAATGGTGTCCGCTAACAAATTGGAACCATGTTGCGTTTGGAGAGTCCCTGTGTGCCCAAACATTGGAGCTCCCCAACAAGTGACCCCATTTTGGAAACTAGACCCCCCAAGGCACCTATATAGATGCATAGTGAGCACTTGGAACCCCCAGGTGCTTCACAAATTGATTGATAAAAATGAAAAAGTGGAAAAAAAAACACTTTTTTATTTTTACGGATTAATTTGTGAAGGACCTGGGGGTTCCAAGTGCTCACTATGCATCTAGGTAGGTGCCTTGGGGGGTCTAGTTTCCAAAATGGGGTCACTTGTAGGTGAGCTCCAATGTTTGGGCACACAGCGGCTCTCCAAACGCGACATGGTGTCCGCAAACAAATTGAATGGAAAATCGGCTCAAATTGTTAGCGGACACCATGTTGCGTTTGGAGAGCCCCTAATGTGCCTAAAAAGTGGAGCTCCCCCACAAGTGACCCAATTTTGGAAACTAGACCCCCCAAGGCACCTATCTAGATGCATAGTGAGCACTTGGAACCCCCAGGTGCTTCACAAAATGATCTGTGAAAACAAAAAAGTACTTTTTTTTTCACAAAAATTTTCTTTTAGCCTAAATTTTTTAATTTTCACATGGGTAACAGGATAAAATGCATCCTAAAATGTGTTGGTCAATTTCTCCTGAGTACACTGATACCTCATATGTGGTCATAAACCACTGTTTGGGCGCATGGCAGGGCTCAGAAGAGAAGGAGCGCAATTTGACTTTTGGAGCTAATTTTCCATTCAAAAAGTAAAATGGCGCTCCTTCCCTTCTGAGCCCTGCCGTGTGCCCAAACAGTGGTTTATGACCACATATGAGGTATCAGTGTACTCATGAGAAATTGACCAACAAATTTTAGGACGCATTTTATCCTGTTACCCATGTGAAAATTAAAAAATTTAGGCTAAAAGAAAATTTTTGTTAGAAAAATAAAAATGTTCATTTTTTTCTTCCATGTGGCTTTAGTTCCTGTGATGCACCTGAAGGGTTAATAATCTTCTTGAATGTAGTTTTGAGTAGCTTGAGGGGTGCAGTTTTTGGAATGGTGTCACTTTTGGGTGTTTTCTGTCATGTACACCCCTCAAAAGGACTTCAAATGTGATGTGGTCACTAAAAAAATGGTTTTGTAAATTTTGCTGGAAAAAAGATAAATTGCTGATGAACTTTGAACCCTTCAAACTTCCTACCAAATTTTTTTTTTTTTCCAAAATTGTGCTGATGTAAAGTAGACATGTGGGAAATGTTATTTATTAACTATTTTGTGTCACATCACTCTCTGGTTTAGTAGAATAAAAATTAAAAATTTGAAAATTGCAAAATTTTCAAATTTTTTCCCATATTTTTGATTTTATCACAAATAAACGCAAATATTATCGACCTAAATTTAATATTAACATGAAGCCCAATATGTCACGAAAAAACAGTCTCAGAATCGCTAGGATCCGTTGAAGTGTTCCAGAGTTTTTACTTCGTAAAGGGACACTGGTCAGAATTGACAAAAATGCCAAGGTCTTTAGGGTCAAAATAGGCTGGGTCCTGAAGGGGTTAAGTAATGATAGAGAATATAAAATTCATGATTTCCTCAATTGTAATTCATCAGGGGAGTCCCTGTGGATTTTCACATTGGATACCACAGGGGTTAAATTCAAGACAGGATCTGATACTGCAGTATTAAGAAATATAATTCTGCATTTATTTCCATGCATGTACACTGGGTACGGAAAGTATTCAGACCCCTTTACATTTTTCACTCTTTGTTTCATTGCAGCCATTTGGTAAATTCTAAAAAGTTCATTTTTTTCTCATTAAAGTCCACTCTGCACCCCATCTTGTCTGAAAGAAAACAGAAATGAAGAAATTTTTGCAAAATTTAATAAAAAAGAAAAACTGAAATATCACACGGGCATAAGTATTCAGACCCTTTGCTCAGTATTGAGTAGAAGCACCCTTTTGGGCTAGTACAGCCATGAGTCTTCTTGGAAATGATGCAACAAGTTTTTCACACCAGCATTTTGGGATCCTCTGCCATTCTTCCTTGCAGATCCTCTCCAGTTCCGTCAGGATGAATGGGAAACGTTGGTGGACAGCCATTTTCAGGTCTCTCCAAAGATGCTCAATTGGGTTTAGGTCAGGGCTCTGGCTGGGCCAGTCAAGAATGGTCACATAGTTGTTCTGAAGCCACTCCTTTGTTATTTTAGCTGTGTGCTTAGGGTCATTGTCTTGTTGGAAGGTGAACCTTTGGCCAAGTCTGAGGTGCAGAGCACTCTGGAAGAGGTTTTCATCCAGGATATCTCTGTACTTGGCCGCATTCATGTTTCCTTCAATTGCAACCAGTCGTCCTGTCCCTGCAGCTGAAAAACACACCCATAGCATGATACTGCTGTTATGATCTGCTACAAGAACTAAGGAAAGAGAGGAAATCTGTCCATACAATAGGACTAAGCTGATTCCTTACGATGCAGCGGGCAACCTGTTCCTTGCAAACAGACCCGCCTATGTCCGCGGCTAATCTGAACACAGACCTATAGATTAAAGGGAGGGGTCCCTAAAAGAACTAAGGACTGGGACAAAACTGGACACCTCCTGGCAGAAGTAGTAGCAGAAGAAGACAAACAGACAAAAGTACTTAGTGGTCCAAGGACCAAACAAACTAGAGAGATACAGTAGGTACAAAGCACCTGGCTACATTAAGAGTCAAAGTAACACTGAAGTCCAGCAAAGCCTGAAGGGCGGAGCTGGAATAAATAGGCAGAAGGTCACATGACCACAAAATAGAAAAAACTAACAGGAGGGTTCTAACAACTGCCACCACCATGTTTCACTGTTGGGATTGTATTAGGCAGGTGATGAGCAGTGCCTGGTTTTCTCCACACATACCACTTAGAATTATCACCAAAAAGTTCTATCTTCGTCTCATCAGACCAGAGAATCTTATTTCTCATAGTCTGGGAGTCCTTCATGTGTTTTTGAGCAAACTCTATGCGGGCTTTCATATGAGGAGAGGCTTCCATCTGGCCACTCTGCCATAAAGGCCCAACTGGGGAAGGGCTGCAGTGATAGTTGACTATGTGGAACTTTCTCCCATCTCCCTACTGCATCTCTGGAGCTCAGCCACAGTGATCTTGGGGTTCTTCTTTACCTCTCTCACCAAGGCTCTTCTCCCACGATTGCTCAGTTTGGCTGGACGGCCAGGTCTAGGAAGACTTCTGGTGGTCCCAAACTTCTTCCATTTAAGGATTATGGAGGCCACTGTGCTCTTATGAACCTTGGGTAATGCAGAAATTCTTTTATAACCTTGGCTAGATCTGTGCCTTGCCACAATTCGGTCTCTGAGCTCCTTGGGCAGTTCGTTTGAGCTCATGATTCTCATTTGGTCTGACATGTAGTGTGAGCTGTGGGGTCTTATATAGACAGGTGTGTGCCTTTCCAAATCAAGTCCTATCAGTTTAATTAAACACATTTGGACTCCATTGAAGGAGTAGAACCATCTCAAGGAGGATCACAAGGAAATGGACAGCATGTGACTTAAATATGAGTGTCTGAGCAAAGGATCTGAATACTTATGACCATGTGATATTTCAGTTTTTCTTTTTAATAAATTTGCAAAAAAATTCTATATTGCTGTTTTTTTCAGTCAAGATGGGGTGCAGAGTGGACTTTAATGAGAAAAAAATGAACTTTTTAGAATTTATCAAATGGCTGCAATGAAACAAAGAGTGAAAAATTTAAATGAGTCTGAATACTTTCCGTACTCACTGTATGTATCTATATAAACTGCTCCAAAAATAAAGGGAACACTTAAAACAACAGAATATAACTCCAAGTAAATCAAACTTCTGTGAAATCAAACTGTCCACTTAGGAAGCAACACTGATTGACAATCAATTTCACATGCTGATGTGCAAATGGAATAGAGGATAGATGGAAATTATTGGCAATTATCAAGACAACCTCAATAAAGGAGTGGTTCTGCAGGTGGGGACCACAGACCACATCTCAGTACCAATGCTTTCTGGCTGATGTTTTGGTCACTTTTGAATGTTGGTTGTGCTTTCACACTCGTGGTAGCATGAGACAGACTCTACAACCCACAGAAGTTGCTCAGATAGTGCAGCTCATCCAGGATGGCACATCAATGCGAGCTGTGGCAAGAAGGTTGGCTGTGTCCAGAGGCTGGAGGCGCTACCAGGAGACAGGCCAGTACACCAGGAGATGTGGAGGGGGCCGTAGGAGGGCAACAACCCAGCAGCAGGACCGCTACCTCCGCCTTTGTGAAAGGAGGAACAGGAGGAGCACTGCCAGAGCCCTGCAAAATGACCTCCAGCTGGCCACAAATGTGCATGTGTCTGCACAAACGGTTAGATACCGACTCCATGAGGGTGGTATGAGGGCCCGACGTCCACAGATAGGGGTTGTGCTCACAGCCCAACACCATGCAGGACGCTTGGCATTTGCCACAGAACACCAGGATTGGCAAAGTTGCCACTCGCGCCCTGTGCTCTTCGTAGATGAAAGCAGGTTCACACTGAGCACATGTGACAGACGTGACAGAGTCTGGAGACGCCGTGGAGAGTGACATCCTTCAGCATGACCGGTTTGGCAGTGGGTGAGTAATGGTGTGGGGTGGCATTTCTTTGGAGAGCCGCACAGCCCTCCATGTGCTCGCCAGAGGTAGCCTGGCTTCCATTAGGTACCGAGATGAGATCCTCAGACCCCTTGTGAGACCATATGCTGGTGCGGTTGGCCCTGGGTTCCTCATAATGCTGGACAATGGCAGACCTCATGTGGCTGGAGTGTGTCAGCAGTTCCTGCAAGATGGAGGCATTGAAGCTATGGACTGGCCCGCCCGTTCCCCAGACCTGAATCCGATTGAGCACATCTGGGACATCATGTCTCGCTCCATCCGCCAACGTCACGTTGCACCACAGACTGTCCAGGAGTTGGCGGATGCTTTAGTTCAGGTCTGGGAGGAGATCCCACAGGAGACCATCCGCAACCTCATCAGGAGCATGCCCAGGCGTTGTAGGGAGGTCATACAGGCACGTGGATATATATATATATATATATATATATATATATATATATATATATATATATGCCTTTTTGTCATTCTAGTAGTAGGGCCATAATTAAGACATGATTTGTTGAAACGTGTAGGTCTGTAAGCTATGATAGTAGCACATTTGCTGTATTCTTTGTGGAGCAGTGTTTTATATGGCTAATAAAAGCTAAGTTTTAATATTTTTTCTACTAAACAAACCTTTACGCTGGATCATTTGCACTTTTCCCATGTCTGACTGCACTTACGTTTCGCCCTGGTACCACTTATCTGCATCTCCAGAAGTTTCCCATTTCTCTATTATACTCTTCAAATTACATTTTGAGACTTTCTCCTCCTGCTGTTGCACATATTTTTTTCCCTTCATCTGCACAGGTATCATTAATCTATCAACTATAATGGCCGTACCAGGTCCTGCAGGTCCTGTATCCCGTACACATGACGTGGGCAGTGCACGGCATGCCGCTAGTTTTTATTCTGAGTGCTCTTATATACGGTGGTAGTTTTACACAATGTTGAGCCTGTGATTTGCAGAGTGAAATGTCTGACTGCTAGAACAGAAGTATACGGCAGATTCTACAGCATGGATACATAAAGGACGTCCTGGGGGAATATACCTCCCTCCAACACTCGTCCAGTCCCTGCCTCACACTAGAGACATTTATAATAACTCCAGGACTATGGAGCTGGTCATTTTCTCATAATCTGTGGCCATTATTAGTGATCTCACATTGTACGGTAATATCACCCTGGAGGTTGTGATGTATTTAGTGTAATAGCGCCATCTAGAATATACAGTATATATCAGGCGATACCATGCTTACTATAGTTAGTCGTCTTCTGTGCCCTCTATAGCTATCTATTATACTTTATATTTCTTTATAATAATTTATAATAAATTACTCGATAGTTTTACAGCTTTATGATGTTTATTAATCTGCTGAAATGATAAAAGAAAGTCGAACCTTACAGTGGACACAGGTGGAAGTGACCTCCATGATGGTGTAGGCTGAGGTGGAGCAAGTATTTAGTCAGTGGGGGATCAAGATGACGAGTATTCCCCAGGGTTCCCTGTTATCAGGGAGGGACCCGGTGTATGCAATCAAAAGATCTTATCCTCTGACCGGCTTTGTGCCATCAACAGGTAATGATCCTCTGTCCGGCTGTGTGCCATCAACAGGTAATGACCATCCGGCAGTCCGACATCAACTGGTCATCACCCTCCAGCTGTGTGCAATCAACAGGTAATGACCATCCGGCAGTGCGCCATCAACAGGTAATGACCCTCTGGCTATGGCCATCAATAGGTCATCACCCTCCGGCTGTGTTCCATCAACAGGTAATGACCATCCGGCAGTGTGCCATGAACAGGTAATGACCATCCGGCTGTGTGCCATCAACAGGTAATGACCATCCGGCAGTGCACCATCAACAGGTAATGACCATCCGGCAGTGCACCATCAACAGGTAATGACCCTTTGGCTATGGCCATCAATTGGTCATCACCCTCCGGCTGTGTGCCATCAATAGGTAATGACCATCCGGCAGTGCGCCATGAACAGGTAATGACCATCCGTCTGTGTGCCATCAACAGGTAATTATCCTCTGTCCGGCTGTGTGCCATCAACAGGTAATGACCCTCTGGCTATGGCCATCAATAGGTCATCATCCTCCAGCTGTGTGCCATCAACAGGTAATGACCCTCTGGCTATGGTCATCAATAGGTCATCACCCTCCGGCTGTGTGCCATCAACAGGTAATGACCCTCTGGCTATGGCCATCAATAGATCATCACCCTCCGGCTGTGTGCCATCAAATGTTTTTATCTTCTGTCCAGTTTTGTGCCATCAAGAGGTAATGACCCTCCAGCTGTGGGCCATCAACAGGTCATCACCCTTCGGCATTTAGGCTTCTTGTCTTCTGTAAGATGCGATTCTTGAGTCTCCTGATGCTAAAAAATATTTAAAAAATCACCGATTAAACTAATAATCTATCTTGTACATAAGCATCACAATTTATAATCTATCTAGTGCATAAGTATGACAATTTAGCTCACAGAACATACACTATGGTAAAACATTAGACCCTACAAGCAGAAAGTTGCTAAACTAACATAAATATAACTGACAAATCAGTAGAAAAATCGCTACCAATGGCACAGCTCTCTTCACATCAACCTGTAACCATAGTAGATAAGAAATAGAGGACAATGCTCATAGTCAGTTATCAACAATTCGGCATGGGGCATCCCACCAGAGACATTATAATATCTAGTAGATTATAGATGGCAATAGAATTTACCAACAAGCACATAGTACGCCAAACTCAAGTACATAGTATGCCAAACCTCGACACGTTTTCCTAAAATAGGTTCATCAGAAGCACATACTAGACAGTGATACTTAGCAAAGCGTTCATAGATATATGCGCCATATGATAAGGTGCTAAAGTGCAAGTGTGTGACAAAATATCCATGCGATTTCAGGTGCAATGCTGCATTGTATGTAGTAAGATGGTGCCCATCAGACAGCATGTATAGGACTAACCTGTGATGAAAACACGAGCAATGGGAAAGTTCAAGCAGTTGCCTTCTCAATCTTCCTCGCCTCTAAGACATCTAAGGAAACATCTTCTCCTCTTGATTTTGGGTTGAGGTGTTGTAGGCATTTCAGGCTCTGGCATTCTAGGTTCTGACATACTAGGTTCTGACATGGTAGGTTCTGGTGTTCTAGGTTCTGGTGCTCTTGGCTCTGGAATTCTGGGTTGTTGGCTTCTCTGAAAAATCAGTAACCTCTCTTTAAGCTCCGTTGAACTTCGAGCTCTTCTTCCTATATTGTTGTGAGGGATCATTCTGACCCAGACAATATCACTGAACGCCACTTTATAGTTGCAACTAGGAACCTTTTTCGCATCCTGCGGTGCAGGAGCCATGGATGGAGTAGAACATTTGCCATTGGGCAGGACAGGTGTTCTCCTGGAGTCTTGCTTCTGAATCTGAGGGATGCAAATCGGCTCCTTACAAGCACTTTGTTCCTTCAGAATGGTTTTGTTCTCAGGAGTTTTCTGATTGTTTCACCAGGTTCAGACATTGCCCACTTGCTCAGGACAAGACTTAAGGCCAAATACTCTAGTATTGTCAGTAGTGTCATCACCGCAACAAAAACTGCGTCACGGAAGAGCCAAAGAGGAAGATTGATGGAAGCTTGATAGGTGCTTCTTCTGAGATCCACGGGTAGTGGGTCATCCTATAATAAAGAAAAAAAACATAATAAAGTCCTGTATATTTATACCCAATCCAGTCAAACAGAGAGCCCTTGTTATTATACAGTGATGGATACATTATCAAGCAACTTTCAGAAATATCCCATTGAGAAGATCAGGAAGAAGTTTGGGATTCACCTCCAGGGTCCATGGAATATTATTTACAGTTGGACTTTCATATGACGGACGGTCACGTGTCCAGTATGAGAAGTCCTGCAAGAGGCGATATTCTCATTAGCTGATCCTTGTGACCTCCATATTGATGAGAACATACTCGCCCTCAGTGTACTGTAATGTGGGGGTAGAGCAACGTAAAGCACAGAAATGATAGGATGATACTCATCATCTCCAGAGGTCTCTCAGCACCAAGGTATGGTCAATGAGATATGAGCTCCAGGTGGATGGAGCCCCCTTATATACCCCAAGGGTGACATCACAACGCCCTCTGTGACATCATCACCCACAACATTCCGTCACATGACATCACCCAGCACCAGCATCATGTGACCCAGCATAAATAGAAAGTCCTTGTTGGCTATAGCAACTATTCAAAACTAAGTTTAAACTTTTCCAACAGCTAAAGGCGGCTCTGTGATGGCAGTTTCTTCTTGTGGACGGTTGTGATAAATCTGCAGAACATCTACATAACGCGACATGTAGAAAATCCTGTCTTTTCCCCTCTGTTCTTCCTCTGGTGCTACAGAGACGGATAGAAGGAGCTTTTCCAGACCTTACAGTGCACAATATGGGACCTAATCACTGATATCCCAGATCTGCTCAGTACAAGCATACCGCCAACCTATGAGGACTAGAAAGAGGGCGAAACCATGCGGCACGCGTAGTCTGGCCACGCCCCTATCCACACCCCAAGCCACGCCCTTTTTATGCCTTGGCAGGAGGAGATGTCTGTACAAAGCGCAAGTTATCAAAAGGCTGAAGGAACACTTTATCAACATGAATGAAGGTTTTGAAGGGCATCCACTGTCCCGGCACTACCGGAAGTTCCACAACCAATCTTATAAGGACACTAAGTTTTGTGGGATCCGATTAGTCCCCAGAAAATGGAGGGGAGGTGATTACCTGAGATTAATGTCGCGGATGGAATCCAAATGGATCTTCACATTAAATAGCTTGGCTCTGAAGGGCCTTAATCACGAGAGTCAGCTGTATGCCTTCAACTCGCAGCGGTATATACTGTATGTATTTTTTATCCCAGTACCAATTGAACATTTACATTGCACTTTTATGAACCTCCTTATATTTTATCAATATAATATGTCTTTTGGATATATTCCTTTGAATCCACCTATTTTATATATGTATTTGTTTCTATACATTGATACCCCTATTGGAGATACTATATAATGTTTTTATTTTTCTCCTTCATTTTTTCCTTTTTATCTCTGGATGGTACTAAGTGCCGAATTTATACTATCCTGGTAATATACACTGATTAACAGACTGTTTTTTATAGCCATCAGAAATATAAGTATATAATTTTTATTCATTTTTAACTAATTGTGAAAGTTTGAACAAAGTCTTTTTTATTATTATTTTTTTCACACACAGTCTATTCTTATTGGAATTCTATCTTAGTTCTATTGCACCTCCATATGTCCTTTTGCACCGTCTTGTTAGTATTGGATCTTCCTCCATTTCTTTGGTTGTATTATCTTTGTGGGGGGCGTTTGGACTTTATTAGGTTACCAGTTTGACTACCAGCGAGAAGCTGACGAAGAGGAACTGTGAGTCCTCGAAACGCGTAGTTTTTTTTGGCCTATACAGGACATCGAAGGAGAAGGAGAGAGTCAAGGCACAGGGATAAGCCCTCCTGATATCCAGAAGATATATATAACCATATCATATTATTGATACAAAATATAAATGCACAGAGTCAATAAAATCATTTAAAAACACCAAACCCCATCCTTACTTTGCAGGATACCTATTCCAAAGGTGTATCTAGGTTTTCTGGCACCCGGTGCAGCAGGGGCTGGCTGGCACATTTTAGCCTGGGGGGCAAGCACACAGCAGTGGCCCATGAGTAGCGGCCCATCCTTAACATGTTTATTACCAGATGCATCATAAGCCTATATTCACACGACCGTATTGTCTAAGTGCTGCCCGTGAAAAAACCTGACAGCACTTGGACCAGTTCAGATGAGTGTTTGTAGTGGTCAGACATAGTACATATTATTCTTATGTATTACTTAATGTTGAGCGATACCTTCCGATATCGGGAAATATCGGATCGGATTGGATCGGACCGATACCCAAAAAGTATCGGATATCGCCGATTCCGATACCGGAAACCAATGCAAGTCAATGGGACGCTAATATCGGAATGCCATCCCAGCGTGAGAGAATTCTCCTGATTGTTTAAAAGCCGGCAGGCGGTAAAAAGCCGCCGGCTTTTAAACAATCACACAGCCCCATACTGCTTCCCCGCAGCCTCCCACCCCGATCCTGCGCTCCCCCTGCCACCTCACATCCCGATCGTAAGTTAGGACCGGGCGGGGAGCGCAGCACCAAGGAGCAGGGAGCGAAGGACCCAGGCGGGGAAGCCGGCAGGGAAAAGACTTCACCGCCGGCTTTCCCGTTTTGTGCTGCGCTCTCCCGCCGGTTATTTCAAATGAACAGCTGAGGTATCAGGTGATGCTGATCAGCTGTTCATTTGAAGTAGCTGCGGTGCCCTCAGAGGGTTCATGTGAGTTCATGCTTCACTGCATGAACTCACATGAACTTTCCCACGGCCGCACAGGTCAGCCTCACCTCCCAGACCATCAGACCCATCATGATTGGAGTGTGCGCGGGTGTCTGTGCGATGTGTGCGGGTGTGTGCGCGATGTCTGCGGGTGTCTGCGTGCAGGCAGACATAGGCCGATGTGACACTACTACTCACATCGGCCTTTGTCTGTCCCCCGTCCACTCGTGCCAGCAGGATCAGCTCGATGGGAGCAGTAGTTCCCATCAGCCTGATCCTGCTATTTAAACTGCCCCATATGTTATTTTTGCCCCTATACATCTTTTATGTTTTTAGGCCCCCCATATATTTTTTTTGTTTTTGGTCCCCAATAAATTTTAAATACATTTTTCATTGGTGGCCAGTGGTTACCTAAAATAAATTAGTTCATACATTACCTGATCGCCACCTAAAATAAAGTAAAAAATAAAAAACTACACCTATACTCACCTAGACACCGGTTTATGCAATGATGGGGCTGCTTTACGGCCCCGTCATTCTAGCGGCGGCAGTGGTTTAGAGCGGTCACATTTTATGTGGCTGCTCTAAACTGGAGATCTTCGTGGGACACTCGTGGACTACTACGGAGGGGTAAGGATAAGGTTGTGGTTTATTATTTTATATTTTATTACAGGAGATCGATGGCTTCGGGGAATTAGGTGTCTAGGTGAGTATAGGTGTAGTTTTTTATTTTTTACTTTATTTTAGGTGGCGATCGGCGGGGACAGGTAATGTATGAACTAATTTATTTTAGGTAACCACTGGCCACCAATGAAAAATGTATTTAAAATTTATTGGGGACCAAAAACAAAAAAAATATATGGGGGGCCTAAAAACATAAAAGATGTATAGGGGCAAAAATAACATATGGGGCAGCTAAAATAGCTACTGCTCCCATCGAGCTGATCCTGCTGGCACAAGTGGACGGGGGACAGACATAGGCCGATGGGAGTAGTAGTGTCACATTAGCCTATGTCTGCCTGCACGCAGACACCCGCAGACATCGCGCACACACCCGCACACATCGCACAGACACCTGCGCACACACCAATCATGATGGGTCTGATGGTCTGGGAGGTGAGGCTGACCTGTGCGGCCGTGGGAAAGTTCATGTGAGTTCATGCAGTGAAGCATGAACTCACATGAACCCTCTGAGGGCACCGCGGCTACTTCAAATGAACAGCTGATCAGCATCACCTGATACCTCAGCTGTTCATTTGAAATAACCGGCGGGAGAGCGCAGCACAGAACGGGAAAGCCGGCGGTGTAGTCTTTTCACTGCCGGCTTCCCCGCCCGGGTCCTTCGCTCCCTGCTCCTTGGTGCTGCGCTCCCCGCCCGGTCCTAACTTACGATCGGGATGGGAGGTGGCGGGGGGAGCGCAGGATCGGGGTGGGAGGCTGCGGGGAAGCAGTATGGGGCTGTGTGATTGTTTAAAAGCCGGCGGCTTTTTACCGCCCGCCGGCTTTTAAACAATCAGGAGAATTCTCTCACGCTGGGATGGCTTTCCGATATTAGTGTCCCATTGACTTGCATTGGTTTCCGGTATCGGAATCGGCGATATCCGATACTTTTGGGTATCGGTCCTATCCAATCTGATACGATATTTCCCGATATCGGAAGGTATCGCTCAACACTACTCCTGACCCCACACATAAACTTCAGCTCATCCAGCACCATGACAACCAGCACAGCAGAGTCCTGCATCTGACGCGCCCCTGGGCCTGCTGTGTCGCGCAGCGTCTCGCGCACGGGGCTTACCCGGAACCGGATCAGATGAGGGTTGTAGTCTCCGAGTGGCGGGGACCCGGTCCGTGCCCAGGGAGTCAACTCAGTGTGTGGCAGTCTTGATAGATGTTATTTGAGTGTCGACTACGCCACCCGTTGATTTGCAGCTATGGAGCTGCCGCTGCAGGGCAGACCGCTGAGGCCAGTGTAGAATTGTGCAGCGTGATAGTATAACCCCCAACGGGAGGGGTATGGCCTCAGGGCAGCCGACGTGGAAAATGGGGGTAGCAGGAACCACTCAGAGACGGTGCGGTGTAATTCAGGGTCTTTACTGGTAACAACGATAGACCCTCCCGGAGTACTTGCTAGCGAACGGGGCCTGGTCAGTCCTTGAGCAGATGGGATCTCCCCTGGCCAGGCGGAGTTGTAGGCCTCCCAAACTGACTGTACTCTTCTGGCTACCTTGCTAGAAGCGGATATAAGTAGCCCACGTCCCTGAGTGTACCGTGTGGTGCTCACCCGTATGGCCGGTGACTCGGGGCCTTCTAATGGCTTCCGCTCCACGATGGCGGTGCTGGTCCCACGCGTGTGACCGTGCCTTCGGGTTTCTGGGCCTGAGGACCTGAAATCCCCTGCCGGTCGGCTTCTGCTGCTGGGTAAGAGTTAGTCCCCACAGCCTCGGACGCCGGGTCCGGTAAGAAAGCTTCTCAGTCAGGGCGAGCTCTGCAGCTGCCAGCCCCTGACTCGTATTAGTATTGCCCCCACTGAGCTTCTGCTGTTTCTTCATATGACTGTTTCTTGTCTCTACTCTCCTTGACTCCAGGCTCAGGCCCCTGGACAGGGCCTGCCTGTGGAGCAGAGCCCATAGAGCAGCTCTGCTCCCTGTCTTCTCCTCTCAGAACTCCCTACCCTGCCTCAGCCCCAGGTTTATATAGGGGAAGTCCTTCCCCTCCCAAGACTGGGCAGGAGGTGTGGCATGCACAGGATCCCTGACCAAAGGACCTCCCACCTGCTCTCAGACATAATATCTCTATCACTGTGGCAACCAGACCCCTGGGGTGTCACACATCCACTGAGGCCCCTGATCATGTGACCCCTGACTCTTCCCCTCCTGTGACCTCATCACAGCTCCTGTGCGCACAGAGCAGCCATATATGTGGTGGCGGCTCTGCAGGTGGAGGTATGTGGGGATCCCCCATTACTGGGCGCAGGGGGCATTAACCCCTTGAGCACAGAGACTCTTTTGGGGTCTTGTGTTGCCCCTTTATAAGAATCATAAGGTTTTTGTTCTGTTTCCTGTAATAGATACATACGACCCAACTATGGAGACAGGAAGGGAGGAAACGTATTGTTCTCATAGTAAAGGGCCCCTTTACTGGCCCCACAGTGTAATGCCCCCATTATGCCCCTTATACAGAATGTATGATGCCCCCACACAGTGTAATGCCCCCATTATGCCCCTTATGTAGGATGCATGATGCCCCCCACAGTGTAATGCCCCCATTATACCCCTTATGCAGTATGTATGATGCCCCCACACAGTGTAATGCCCCCATTATGCCCCTTATGTAGGATGCATGATGCCCCCCACAGTGTAATGCCCCCATTATACCCCTTATGCAGTATGTATGATGCCCCCACACAGTGTAATGCCCCCATTATGCCCCTTATGCAGGATGCATGATGCCCCCACACAGTGTAATGCCCCCATTATGCCCCTTATGCAGGATGTATGATGCCCCCACACAGTGTAATGCCCCCATTATGCCCCTTATGCAGTATGTATGATGCCCCCCACACAGTGTAATGCCCCCATTATGCCCCTTATGCAGGATGTATGATGCCCCCACACAGTGTTATGCCCCTTATGCAGGATGTATGATGCCCCCCACACAGTGTAATGCCCCCATTATGCCCCTTATGCAGGATGTATGATGCCCCCACACAGTGTAATGCCCCCATTATGCCCCTTATGCAGTATACATGATGCCCCCACACAGTGTAATGCCCCCATTATGCTCCTTATGCAGTATGTATGATGCCCCCACACAGTGTAATGCCCCCATTATGCCCCTTATGCAGTATGTATGATGCCCCCACACAGTGTAATGCCCCATTATGCCCCTTATACAGTATATATGATGCCCCACACAGTGTAATGCCCCCATTATGCCCCTTATGCAGTATGTATGATGCCCCCACACAGTGTAATGCCCCATTATGCCCCTTATACAGTATATATGATGCCCCACACAGTGTAATGCCCCCATTATGCCCCTTATACAGTATGTATGATGCACCACACAGTGTATGCCACCATTATGCCCCTCATGCAGTATGTATGATGCTCCCACACAGTGTAATTCCCCCATTATGCCCCTTATACAAGATGTATGATGCTACCACACAATGTAATGCCCCCATTATGCCCCTTATGCAGTATGTATGATGCCCCCACACAGTGTATTGCCCCCATTATGCCCCTTATGCAGTATGTATGATGCCCCAAAAAGTTTAATGCCCCCATTATGCCCCTTATGTAGTATGTATTATGCCCCCACACAGTGTAATGCCCCCATTATGCCCCTTATGCAGTATGCAGGACATTGCCAGACCTCATGTGGCTGGAGTGTGTCAGCAGTTTCTGCAAGGTGAAGGCATTGAAGCTATGGACTGGCCCGCCTGTTCCCCAGACCTGAATCCGATTGAGCACATCTGGGACATCATGTCTCGCTCCATCTGTGTCACCCTGGCCTGGATGCCACAAAATGTATTAAAGCTGTGTCTGAGAGCAAGGGGGAGGTTCTCTAGTCAGGGGAACATTAGCATGCAATGCCTCCTGTCTCAGGCCAGTAGGGGGAGCAGGCTGCCCCTATAAAAACTGGTGCTGGGGGCAGGGTTAGAGAGAACTGGATGGCCTGTCTCAGCATTGAGACTTGTCCCAGAGCAGAACAGGGACAGACAGTTGCACTGCACCTAAGAGGAAGTGTGGCAGGAGGAGAGCCACAAGCCAGAGACAAGAGGCGAAGAGAGCCTGTCTTGGCAGAAAGAGGACTTAATTTACCAGACTTTGGTGTCTGAGGCTGAGAGGATTCCACATCCCCCAGCAGAGAACCAGTCCGCAGGGGACTGTATATTCCTTGGCCTAAGAAGCCTGGAGGCCCTGCCACAACAGAAGGGACCAGTAAAGCCGTACAAGGCTGGGAGCAGAAAGGAACCCACGTCGCAGGCCATACAGGCGAGAATACACAGAAAGCTTGGAAACGTGGGCTGTTACCCTATCAGGAGGAGATAGCCAGAAGGAGCGCAGAAAGCACGGTAGGCCTACACCCTTACCCTGACCAGGGCCAATTTCCCCGTTGCTCTCAGACATCCAGGTCCCCCTCCTAGCCGGGACTGTTTATGGGTCAATTTACCTGTTCTAGTAAAGACCCTGGACTGCAACCTGTTGTCTGTGTGCTCCTTGCTTCTCCAGCACTATCAGCACTGGGACTCTCACCACCATCACTCCCACCATCCACTATACTGCCCTGGGGCCGCACTCTTCCCGTGGGGAGTCACACTACCCTAGCTGCACACCTCATCAGCCCCAGCGGTCGGCATGCAGCGGCGGTTCCTAATAACCGCAATCCACGGGTGGCGTAGTCGGACATAATCAATAGCACATAACGGACTACCACTGGCCTGACCACCCTGAGCCACGGAACCGGGTTGCCACTACTACTCCCATCGTTCCCAGACTGCCCGGATCCGAGTGCCCCACGGCCCAAGGGGCGAGTCAGCTTTGGCGTAGTCGGCAGGATTTCATGCCCGCAACCACCGGGTACTGCGTGCCTGAAAAAGACTTTTGTAACTTACCTGTGGCGAAGTTTCCCGCCGTCCGGAGTCGTTTCCCGCCATCCGGAGCCGATTCCCGCCATCAGACGCCATCTTGGACTGTTTCCCGCCGTCTTCTGCCGTCTTCCCGCCATCCGCAGCTGTTTCTCGCCATCGGACGCCATCTTCAGGACGCCGCGCGGGAAGAAGAGGGGCGTGGACTTCAAAACCGCGCGAGATCCGAAGCTCCGCCCCACGCACCGACGCTGCGCAAGGTCCTGGAAGGGAGAGAGAGCGACGCTGACGTCATCAGGACGCGACGCAAGGTCCTCGTCCAGAGCAGCAGCAGCGGAGCCGCGGCCTACAGAAGAGGATCGTCGGAAGGTAGGCCACGCTTAACTAGGGGGGAGGAAGATGTCGGACACAGAGGCGCCCACTACCACCAACGCAGCTGCAGCAGCGGTGATGCCCTTTTCCCTGCCCTACATCCCTGGAGCGGCCTGGCTGCCCAAATACTCAGGGGAGCCCCATGCCCTAACTGACTTCAAGGAAAGGCTATACAGTTTGTTCCACGTTTACCCCCTGACAGAGGAACAGAAGGTCAGCATATTGACAGGGCAGTTAACTGGCGCAGCCCAAAGGGAGGTAAAATCATGGCCCACTGAGGATAAAAGGACTGTGAAGGGTATTCTGGCCCGGCTGCGGGGTACCTTTGACACACGTACCTCCGCTGAGATTAAAATGAGGTTCTATGGATGTAAGCAGCGGGCACAGGACAGCATCAGAGACTATGCCCTAAATCTGCAGGAAGCCTTGAGGGCTATTCAACAAACTGACCCTGGCAGTGTGCAGGAAACGGATAAGCTGCTAACAGAACAATTCATAGAAGGTCTGCTGTCTAGCGCCCACAGGGCCCAACTGCGTCTCATGTTCTTTCAGAACCCCGACCTAACCTTTGCCCAATTTAAGGACAGGGCCATAAGGGTGCTCCGTGAATCTGCAACCAGTGGCGCTATAAACCCCCGGCGCCCTGCTCTCACCAACCACCAGGAGGCGGCGCCCTCCTCTATGGATCCCGTGGGGGCTGATGCACAGGCCCTGAACCAAGCCCCGTCGAAAGACCTGCACCACCAAGTCCAGGAGCTGACCAGGAGCGTCGCGGCGTTGACCAGGACCGTCCAGGCGTTGCAAGTGGACCCGTCAAGACCCATCGAGCTGGCTTCAAGTCCGGAGGATGTCCCGTGGCGTCGACAGAGGAGGATCCCGTCGTTCCGAGGGAGGCCCACAGACCGCTACGCAGAGGATGGACAGCCCATTTGCCGTCGATGCAACCAGCCCGGACACATTTCCAGGTACTGTAATTTAAAAGGGTCCAACCTGGGGCAAAGGGCCAACCCCCAGGCATAAGATCACCAGGCCCTTACAATTGGCGTAATAAGTACGTTGGGGGGCGCCCGGTTTTACCCATGGTGCTGGACGGTATCCCCATGAGCGCCTTGCTGGATAATAGGTCACAAGTAACCACTATCCCTTATGTACTTTTTAAGCAGTATTGGACTGATGCTGATATCACACGGTATCCAGACAATAACTTGAGCATCATCGCCAGTAATGGCTTACCCGTGCCGCAGATGGGGTTCAAGGAGATGACCATTAAAATTGGTAAAGTTGAACTGCCGGCACAGGGGGTGATTATTGTGGACATTGACCGTCGTGAAAGTCACCCTAAAATAACTGTGGGTACTAACGTAATTGAAAATTGTCTTTCAGAGGTAATTGTAATTCTACAACAGGTGGCGGTGAATGCTAGTTCCAGCCAACAGAGAGTCCTCAACAAGGAGATAAAAGCCCTGATGAGACGGCAGCAGGTAGAACTGTCTGGTGGTGAGATCGGTAGCGTAAGACTGAGTGACCCATTCCCCATTTCCATGCCTCCCAAAAGTGAAATGATGATCTGGTGTCGGACTGCAATCGGGTTGAGAGGTAGAGACTACCAAGCCATGGTAGAACCCGTGTACTCAGACAGCAGGCCCACCATTTTGACAGCCCGGGGGGTGGTTGATGTCCGTCATGGGAGGGTGCCCGTCCGCATCCTCAACATTGGGGAGAGGGAAGTACACTTACCCAGGTACGCTACACTCGCCAAACTGTTTGTTGTCGAACACAAAGCTATCAGGGCCGTGGAACCCTTGCCTCCATCTCCTCAGGCGGAGGGTAATGGCTCCCAGAAACAAAAGGAGGACTGGTGCCAGAAACTCCATGTGGGTGCTGACTCCACTCCCCTGCACCAAAAACAAGGAGTCTACCGGGTGGTACAGGAGTACGAGAGAGTCTTTAGTAAGCACCCGCTAGACTTCGGCAGAGTAAAAGGGATAGAACACCACATCCCCACAGGGAGCCACCCACCAATAAAAGAGAGGCACAGACCTGTACCCCCTGCACATTATCAGAACGCAAAGGGCATGCTAAGAGAGATGAAAGAAGCTGGGGTTATTAGAGACAGCTGTAGCCCCTGGGCAGCCCCCTTGGTTCTGGTCAAAAAGAAAGACGGCACCATGAGAATGTGCGTGGACTATAGACAAATCAACCGTATCACCCACAAAGACGCATATCCGCTGCCTAGAATAGAGGAGTCTTTAGCCGCACTAAAATCTGCTAACTTCTTTTCTACTTTGGACCTTACTAGCGGGTACTGGCAGGTTCCTGTGGCAGAGGCTGACAAGGAGAAGACTGCCTTCACCACCCCGATGGGACTGAGTGAGTTCAACTGTATGCCCTTCGGGCTCTGCAACGCACCAGGGACCTTCCAGAGGCTGATGGAATGATGTCTAGGGCACCGAAACTTCGAGACGGTCCTCCTTTACCTAGACGACGTGATCGTCTATTCGAAGACCTACGAGGACCACCTAAAGCACCTGGCCGAGGTGTTCGAAGCCCTGGCAGGCTATGGCCTGAAGGTGAAACCATCGAAGTGTCACCTGCTGAAACCAAAGGACCAGTACCTAGGGCACGTGGTAAGCGCGGAAGGAGTGGCCCCCGACCCTGACAAGGTCACGGCCATCAAGAGCTGGCCAAGCCCCTCGAACATCAAAGAGGTGAGACAGTTTCTCGGGTTGGTAGGCTACTACCGAAGGTTCATCCCCGGGTTCACTAAGATGGCAGCTCCTATGCAGGACCTCCTGATCGGACAGTCTAAGTCCAGGAGCCAAAAGCCGCCCTTCAAGTGGGATAAACCGGAAGAGGAGTCCTTCCGCCAGCTAAAGATGGCCCTCACAGGGGATGAGATCCTGGCCTACCCTGATTATGGCCAGCCTTTCATTCTCCACACAGATGCCAGTAATGTGGGACTGGGAGCCGTACTGTTCCAAAACCAACAGGGCAGAGAAAGGGTGATCGCGTACGCCAGCCGGAAGCTGAGACCCACCAAGAGGAACCCGGAGAATTACAGCTCCTTCAAGCTAGAATTCTTGGCGGTGGTGTGGGCCGTGACGGAACGCTTCAAGCATTACCTGGCCTCCGCAAAGTTCACCGTGTACACGGACAACAACCCGTTGACACACCTGGACAATGCAAGACTGGGTGCCCTAGAACAGCGGTGGATGGCCCGTCTCTCCAACTATGACTGATCAAGTACCGGGCCGGCAAAACCAATGCCAACGCTGACGCCCTATCGAGGATGCCTCACTTATCTGAAGGTGACGAAGACCCAGAAGAGCTGGAGGAGGTAGAACTCCCCGCGTTTCACCGGTATGGAGCTGCTCAATACTCCCACCGCGTGAAGGAGGAGGATCTAACAACCGTGATGATAAATCCCCTACCTCAACACAGCTGGGCCGAGACCCAAGATAGTGACCCTGCCATCCGCCTGGTGAAAGATCTGCTGACCCAGGAAGATGCCCGCATAGATCCGGATGCTCCAGAGGAAGCCAAGCAGCTATGGAAAGAGAAGAGCAAGCTGTTCCTCTACGAAGGCAAGTTGTGCAGAAGGATTGTCAACCACCGTACGCACGAGCTGACCTGGCAAGTCGTGGTCCCAAGGCGGGATGCAGCTATGGTCCTGGGGGCTTACCATGACAGAGCGGGACACATCGGTTCGGTTGGAAGAAACTGGAGTTCCTACTAAGAGGAAGGTTCTTTTGGGTCGGCATGAGAGGAGCTGTAGAAAAATGGTGCAGAGACTGTGGCCCTTGTCACCTAAGGAGGAAGGACCGCACCAGCCAGAAGACACCCTTGAGGCCCATCGTCACCACGCAGCCTCTTGAGCTGGTAGCTCTGGACCATGTCAAATTGGCTCCCAGCCGGTCAGGATACATCTATGCCCTGACAATCGTGGACCACTATTCCCGTTTTCTAGTGGTGGTCCCAGTAAAAGACTTGACAGCCCAAACAGCGGCCAGAGCCTTCCAGCAATATTTCTGCCGTCCACACGGGTATCCGGAACAGGTCCTGACAGACCAGGGTCCAGCGTTCGAGGCTGAAATCTTCCAGGAGTTCGGCAACCTCTATGGCTGTAAGAAGATTCGGACAACGCCTTACCACCCACAAACCAACGGGATGTGTGAGAAGATGAACAATATAGTCATTGATCTCCTGAAGACGTTGCCCCTGGAGGAGCGCAGCCTGTGGCCAGAAAAACTGCCGGACCTGATAGACTTATACAATCATATCCCGGTGAATGCTACCAACTGCACCCCGGCTTACCTGATGCGACCCAGACCGGGTAAGCTGCCTATAGACCTGGAGATGGGAGTCCTAACGCCTGAGGACACCTCCCCGGATGCGGACTGGGATACGGAAAGGCAACTGCAGTACAAGAAGGTGCAGTAGACTGTGGAGAAGAGCCTGGCCCAGGTGAGAGAGAGGCAAGAAAAACTCTTCAACCAACACGCCCCTGCTGGTCCCCTAGAACCTGGTGAGCAAGTCCTAAAGCGAAAAAGAAGGCTTCACAAGTTGGACGACCAGTGGGAAAGGGAACCCTACACCGTACTGCAGTCTGATCACGACAACCCGAAGGTGTGCGTGATCACCAAGGACGGAGGAGAAACCACTAGTACCGTCTCCAGAGACCATCTCAAAAGATGCCCCGAGCAACTCCGTAGTGCAGAAGAGGATCAGAGTGACCTTGAACCCGCAGAGGACAAGGAAGAAATGATCAGCACCGTTCTCGGAGAGTTCCCTCAGTCCTGGACTCGCATAAATGATGCCATAGTGGTACCCGTCCTGGATTTCCTGCAACCGGCACAGCAACAACCAACACCAGAGCCGGAAGGTGAAGAGGAGCAAGCGGTTCCAGAGGCAGAAGAGCCTGTACCAGCAGCCCAGGAAAGTCAACCCTCTGCTGACAGTGAGCCTGCCATGCCTGCGGTAAGCCAAAGGACCCACAGACAGCTGCCTTCCCTACCTGTACACCCAGCTGGTAGCTGTACCCCTAACGCTAGTGGGGAAAGCCAGGTTGGTCCACCACCAGACAGTGGGCTACGTAGGTCAACCAGGAGCACAAAGGGGCTGATACCCGCTCGCTGGAGAATATAGAGCGCACTAAAATTGTAAATAACCTTGTTGCCAAATGTTGAATTGTTTGCAAAGTTACATGCATGTTTGGTAATTCCGTGTTTCAGTTTCTTGCAGTTACTGTAAGGACTCACAGGTTATGGACTTTTTATAACCGGGACCTGGTATGGACTGCGTTCGGAACCTAACCAAGGAATGAACTAAGACTGTGAAGGACTTGGGGTAGGACAGACCCCCACCTGGTTAAGGCTCCCCGTTGTATTGGTGATATGGACACCCGGTCACAGGCCACACTGTGACCTTAAGAACTCAATTTGTGCGTCGTCTGTCTATTAATGTCTATTAATGTTTTATTGTCTTTGTTTATTGTTTAGTCCCGGAGTACTAAATTTCACTAGGGGGGAATGTGTCACCCTGGCCTGGATGCCACAAAATGTATTAAAGCTGTGTCTGAGAGCAAGGGGGAGGTTCTCTAGTCAGGGGAACATTAGCATGCAATGCCTCCTGTCTCAGGCCAGTAGGGGGAGCAGGCTGCCCCTATAAAAGCTGGTGCTGGGGGCAGGGTTAGAGAGAACTGGATGGCCCAGAGCAGAACAGGGACAGACAGTTGCACTGCACCTAAGAGGAAGTGTGGCAGGAGGAGAGCCACAAGCCAGAGACAAGAGGCGAAGAGAGCCTGTCTTGGCAGAAAGAGGACTTAATTTACCAGACTTTGGTGTCTGAGGCTGAGAGGATTCCACATCCCCCAGCAGAGAACCAGTCCGCAGGGGACTGTATATTCCTTGGCCTAAGAAGCCTGGAGGCCCTGCCACAACAGAAGGTACCAGTAAAGCCGTACAAGGCTGGGAGCAGAAAGGAACCCACGTCGCAGGCCATACAGGCGAGAATACACGGAAAGCTTGGAAACGTGGGCTGTTACCCTATCAGGAGGAGATAGCCAGAAGGAGCGCAGAAAGCACGGTAGGCCTACACCCTCACCCTGACCAGGGCCAATTTCCCCGTTGCTCTCAGACATCCAGGTCCCCCTCCTAGCCGGGACTGTTTATGGGTCAATTTACCTGTTCTAGTAAAGACCCTGGACTGCAACCTGTTGTCTGTGTGCTCCTTGCTTCTCCAGCACTATCAGCACTGGGACTCTCACCACCATCACTCCCACCATCCACTATACTGCCCTGGGGCCGCACTCTTCCCGTGGGGAGTCACACTACCCTAGCTGCACACCTCATCAGCCCCAGCGGTCGGCATGCAGCGGCGGTTCCTAATAACCGCAAATCCACTGGTGGCGTAGTCGGACATAAACATCAGCACATAACAGACTACCACTGGCCTGACCACCCTGAGCCACGAAACCGGGTTGCCACTACTACTCCCATCGTTCCCCTACTGCCCGGATCCGAGTACCCCACGGCCCAGGGGGCGAGTCACATCCACCAACGTCGCGTTGCACCACTGACTGTTCAGGAGTTGGCTGATGCTTTAGTCTAGGTCTGGGAGGAGATCCCACAGGAGACCATCCGCAACCTCATCAGGAGCATGCCCAGGCGTTGTAGGGAGGTCATACAGGCACGTGGAGGCCACACACAATACTGAGCTTTCATCTGTGAAGAGCAGAGGGCACCAGTGGCGACTTTGCCAATCCTGGTGTTCTGTGGCAAATGTCAAGCGTCCTGCTCGGTGTTGGGCTGTGAGCACAACCCCCATCTGTGGACATCGGGCCCTCATACCACCCTCATGGAGTCGGTTTCTAACCGTTTGTGCAGACACATGCACATTTGTGGCCAGCTGGAGGTCATTTTGCAGGGCTCTGGCAGTGCTCCTCCTGTTCCTCCTTGCACAAAGGAGGAGGTAACGGTCCTGTTGCTGGGTTGTTGCCCTCCTATGGCTCCCTGCACATCTCCTGGTATCTGCTCCATGCTCTGGACACTGTGCTGACAGACACAGCTACACTTCTTGCCACAGCTCGCACTGATGTGCCATCCTGGATGAACGGCACTACCTGAGCAACTTCTGTGGGTTGTACTGTAGACACTGCCTAATGCTAATGTACCTCTAGGGGTGAGAGCAATGGCAAAATGAAAAAGTGACCAAAACATCAGCCAAAAAGAATGAGAACAGAGAAATGGTCTGTGGTCACCACCTGCAGAACCACTCCTTTATAGGGGGTATCTGGCTAATTGCCTATCATTTCTACCAGTTGTCTGCTCCATTTGCACAACAGCAGGAGAAATTGATTCACAATCCGTGTTGCTTCATAACTGGACAGGTAGATTTCACAGAAGTGTTATTGACTTGGAGTTGTGATGATGAGGTGCACCTTTGGTCAAAATCAGAGGCTTCGTGTCCCGTTTGCAACAGGCTTGACCTTAAATGTTGCCGAAAGGCAACAAAGGATGACCTTTTGTTGCAAACGGGACACAAGATGGCCGACTTTTGTTGCCGGAATGCAACATCTGTTGCATTTGGGCAACAGGCTTGACCTTGATACATTGGAACTGGACTAAAGAGTCAATATGGTAGTATGACCTTCTGTACTATAGTAATATATAGGGACTGATGGGGGAAATTTGTTTTTTGGCATTTGGGACGCTTACGCACGCGGTGGGATGCGCTAAATTTTTTTCAGGGTTAAGGCAAAATTTTTGCTCGAAACTGCGCGCTCTGCGGCCTGAAATATCGCTCCTGAGGGGGTCTACGCAATAAAAATGCAAAAAAATGTAACATTAGGGTTGGCTAAATCACTTACCTGATTGACCAATAGCCAGCCCTCATTGACTTTTTTGTTGACATTGTGTGTTCTGAGGAAACTCCACCGGGTGGCAATGTTGTCCAACTTTTTAATTTTTTATTTTAGGATTGTAAAAACACCAGATGGCAATGTTTCTCTTTCTAATGTGCACGCAAGCATGAGAGCTGGCTGCTGGTTGTCCTGGATTACCTGCATCCAGCCCTCATATTGGGCATATAATGTATATAGCCAACTCTCAAATTTTTTTTGCTTTAATAACACTAAGGCTATGTAACCACGATGCAGAAATGAAGCATTTTGTTCACGGCTGCCTCTAGCCAGCCCCCCAATTTTTTTTTTCTTTAATAACACAAACACCATGAGGGCTGGCTATCGTGTGTTCACGGCTGCCTCTAGCCAGCCCCCCAATTTTTTTTTTCTTTAATAACACAAACACCATGAGGGCTGGCTATCGTGTGTCCACGGCTGCCTCTAGTCAGCCCCCCAAATTTTTTTTTCTTTAATAACACAAACACCATGAGGGCTGGCTATCGTGTGTTCACGGATGCCTCTAGCCAGCCCCCCAATTTTTTTTTTTCTTTAATAACACAAACACCATGAGGGCTGGCTATCGTGTGTCCACGGCTGCCTCTAGCCAGCCCCCCAATTTTTTTTTTCTTTAATAACACAAGCACCATGAGGGCTGGCTATCGTGTGTCCACGGCTGCCTCTAGCCAGCCCCCCAATTTTTTTTTTCTTTAATAACACAAACACCATGAGGGCTGGCTATCGTGTGTTCACGGCTGCCTCTAGCCAGCCCCCCAATTTTTTTTTTCCTTAATAACACAAACACCATGAGGGCTGGCTATCGTGTGTCCACGGCTGCCTCTAGCCAGCCCCCCAAATATTTTTTTTCTTTAATAACACAAACACCATGAGGGCTGGCTATCGTGTGTTCACGGCTGCCTCTAGCCAGCCCCCCAATTTTTTTTTTCTTTAATAACACAAACACCATGAGGGCTGGCTATCGTGTGTTCACGGATGCCTCTAGCCAGCCCCCCAATTTTTTTTTTTCTTTAATAACACAAACACCATGAGGGCTGGCTATCGTGTATCCACGGCTACCTCTAGCCAGCCCCCCAATTTTTTTTTTCTTTAATAACACAAGCACCATGAGGGCTGGCTATCGTGTGTCCACGCCTGCCTCTAGCCAGCCCCCCAATTTTTTTTTTTCTTTAATAACACAAACACCATGAGGGCTGGCTATCGTGTGTTCACGGCTGCCTCTAGCCAGCCCCCCAATTTTTTTTTTCTTTATTAACACAAACACCATGAGGGCTGGCTATCGTGTGTCCACGGCTGCCTCTAGCCAGCCCCCCAAATATTTTTTTTTCTTTAATAACACAAACACCATGAGGGCTGGCTATCGTGTGTTCACGGCTGCCTCTAGCCAGCCCCCCAATTTTTTTTTTCTTTAATAACACAAACACCATGAGGGCTGGCTATCGTGTGTTCACGGCTGCCTCTAGCCAGCCCCCCAATTTTTTTTTTTCTTTAATAACACAAACACCATGAGGGCTGGCTATCGTGTGTCCACGGCTGCCTCTAGCCAGCACCCTAATTTTTTTTTTCTTTAATAACACAAACACCATGAGGGCTGGCTATCGTGTGTCCACAGCTGCCTCTAGCCAGCCCCCCAATTTTTTTTTTCTTTAATAACACAAACACCATGAGGGCTGGCTATCATGTGTTCACGGCTGCCTCTAGCCAGCCCCTCAATTTTTTTTTTCTTTAATAACACAAACACCATGAGGGCTGACTATCGTGTGTTCACGGCTGCCTCTAGCCAGCCCCCCAATTTTTTTTTTCTTTAATAACACAAACACCATGAGGGCTGGCTATCGTGTGTCCACGGCTGCCTCTAGCCAGCCCCCCAATTTTTTTTTTCTTTAATAACACAAACACCATGAGGGCTGGCTATCGTGTGTTCACGGCTGCCTCTAGCCAGCCCCCCAATTTTTTTTTTCTTTAATAACACAAACACCATGAGGGCTGGCTATCGTGTGTCCACGGCTGCCTCTAGCCAACCCCCAAATTTTTTTTTCTTTAATAACACAAACACCATGAGGGCTGGCTATCGTGTGTCCACGGCTGCCTCTAGCCAGCCCCCCAATTTTTGTTTTTCTTTAATAACACAAACACCATGAGGGCTGGCTATCGTGTGTTCACGGCTGCCTCTAGCCAGCCCCCCAATTTTTTTTTTTTTTAATAACACAAACACCATGAGGGCTGGCTATCATGTGTCCATGGCTGCCTCTAGCCAGCCCCCCAATTTTTTTTTTCTTTAATAACACAAACACCATGAGGGCTGGCTATCGTGTTTTCACGGCTGCCTCTAGCCAGCCCCCCAATTTTTTTTTTTCTTTAATAACACAAACACCATGAGGGCTGGCTATCGTGTGTTCACGGCTGCCTCTAGCCAGCCCCCCAATTTTTTTTTTCTTTAATAACACAAACACCATGAGGGCTGGCTATCGTGTATCCACGGCTACCTCTAGCCAGCCCCCCAGTTTTTTTTTTCTTAAATAACACAAGCACCATGAGGCCTGGCTATCGTGTGTTCACGGCTGCCTCTAGCCAGCCCCCCAATTTTTTTTTTCTTTAATAACACAAACACCATTAGGGCTGGCTATCGTGTGTCCACGGCTGCCTCTAGCCAGCCACCCAAATATTTTTTTTCTTTAATAACACAAACATCATGAGGGCTGGCTATCGTGTGTTCACGGCTGCCTCTAGCCAGCCCCCTAATTTTTTTTTTCTTTAATAACACAAACACCATGAGGGCTGGCTATCGTGTGTCCACGGCTGCCTCTAGCCAGCCCCCCAATTTTTTTTTTCTTTAATAACACAAACACCATGAGGGCTGGCTATCGTGTGTTCACGGCTGCCTCTAGCCAGCCCCCCAATTTTTTTTTTCTTTAATAACACAAACACCATGAGGGCTGGCTATCGTGTATCCACGGCTACCTCTAGCCAGCCCCCCAATTTTTTTTTTCTTTAATAACACAAGCACCATGAGGGCTGGCTATCGTGTGTCCACGTCTGCCTCTAGCCAGCCCCCCAATTTTTTTTTTCTTTAATAACACAAACACCATGAGGGCTGGCTATCGTGAGTCCACGGCTGCCTCTAGCCAGCCCCCCAATTTTTTTTTTCTTTAATAACACAAACACCATGAGGGCTGGCTATCGTGTGTTCACGGCTGCCTCTAGCCAGCCCCCCAATTTTTTTTTTCTTTAATAACACAAACACCATGAGGGCTGGCTATCGTGTGTTCACGGCTGCCTCTAGCCAGCCCCACAATTTTTTTTTTCTTTAATAACACAAACACCATGAGGGCTCGCTATCATGTGTCCAGGGCTGCCTCTAGCCAGCCCCCCAATTTTTTTTTTCTTTAATAACACAAACACCATGATGGCTGGCTATCGTGTGTTCACGGCTGCCTCTAGCCAGCCCCCCAATTTTTTTTTTCTTTAATAACACAAACACCATGAGGGCTGGCTATCGTGTGTCCACGGCTGCCTCTAGCCAGCCCCCCAATTTTTTTTTTTTCTTTAATAACACAAACACCATGAGGGCTGGCTATCGTGTGTTCACGGCTGCCTCTAGCCAGCCCCCCAATTTTTTTTTTCTTTAATAACACAAACACCATGAGGGCTGGCTATCGTGTGTCCACGGCTGCCTCTAGCCAACCCCCAAATTTTTTTTTCTTTAATAACACAAACACCATGAGGGCTGGCTATCGTGTGTCCACGGCTGCCTCTAGCCAGCCCCCCAATTTTTGTTTTTCTTTAATAACACAAACACCATGAGGGCTGGCTATCGTGTGTTCACTGCTGCCTCTAGCCAGCCCCCCAATTTTTTTTTCTTTAATAACACAAACACCATGAGGGCTGGCTATCATGTGTCCATGGCTGCCTTTAGCCAGCACCCCAATTTTTTTTTTCTTTAATAACACAAACACCATGAGGGCTGGCTATCGTGTGTTCACGGCTGCCTCTAGCCAGCCCCCCAATTTTTTTTTTTTCTTTAATAACACAAACACCATGAGGGCTGGCTATCGTGTGTTCACGGCTGCCTCTAGCCAGCCCCCCAATTTTTTTTTTTCTTTAATAACACAAACACCATGAGGGCTGGCTATCGTGTATCCACGGCTACCTCTAGCCAGCCCCCCAATTTTTTTTTTCTTTAATAACACAAGCACCATGAGGCCTGGCTATCGTGTGTCCACGGCTGCCTCTAGCCAGCCCCCCAATTTTTTTTTTCTTTAGTAACACAAACACCATGAGGGCTGGCTATCATGTGTCCACGGCTGCCTCTAGCCAGCCCCCCAATTTTTTTTTTCTTTAATAACACAAACACCATGAGGACTGGCTATCGTGTGTTCACGGCTGCCTCTAGCCAGCCCCCCAATTTTTTTTTCTTTAATAACACAAACACCATGAGGGCTGGCTATCGTGTGTCCACGGCTGCCTCTAGCCAGCCCCCCAATTTTTTTTTTCTTTAATAACACAAACACCATGAGGGCTGGCTATCGTGTGTTCACGGCTGCCTCTAGCCAGCCCCCCAATTTTTTTTTCCTTTAATAACACAAACACCATGAGGGCTGGCTATCGTGTGTCCACGGCTGCCTCTAGCCAGCCCTCAAATTTTTTTTTTCTTTAATAACACAAACACCATGATGGCTGGCTATGAGGAAGGGAGCTATGTCCTTGTAAAGTTAGCTTGTTGTCATGTGGAAAAGAGTTTGAGGGGATTGTGGCCCTGTGGAAATGCTTGTGGCCCGGCAGAAGGAGCCAGTGGTCCTATGGAGAGAGCTGATGGGGTTGAGGCCCTGTGGAAAGGCCTGTGACCCTGTATAGGGGTCCGTTGCCCTGTGGAGAGAGCTGTAGGGGCTCGTGCCCTATGGAAATGACTATGGCCATGTAGACAGGCCTTCTGGCCTTGAAGAGGGGGCTTGTGCCTTGCAGACGGGCCTTGTGTCTCTGTGGAGAGAGCTAAAGGGGGCAGTGGCGGTGCAGAAAGTGCATTTCGCCCTGTTGATGGGAGCTATGGCCCGGTAAAGAGAGCTTGTTGTCCTGTGGAGAAGAGTTGGAGGGGCTTGTGGCACTGTGGAAAGGCCTGTGGCCCAGTAGGAGCCTGTGGTCCTGTGGAGAGAGCTGAAGGTGTTGTGGCCCTGTGGAAAGGCCTGTGACCCTGTATAGGGGTCCGTTGCCCTGTGGAGAGAGCTGGAGGGGCTCGTGCCGTATGGAAATGACTATAGCCATGTAGAAAGGCCTTTTGGCCTTGAAGAGGGCGCTTGTGCCCTGCAGACGGGCCCTGTGACTCTGTGGAGAGAGCTGTTGGGAGTTGTAGCCGTGTGGAAAGTGCATTTGGCCCTGTGGAGGTGAGCTATGGCCCTGTAAAGAGAGCTTCTTGTCCTGTGGAGAGAGCTGGAGGGTGTTGTGGCCCTGTGGAAAGGTCTGTGGCCCTATGGATAGGCCCTTTAGCCTTGTGGAAAGGGCTGTGGCCCTGTGGTGAGAGCTGGAAGGAGTTGTGGGCTGTGGAAAAGCCTGTGGTCCTGTGGAGACAGCTGAAGGGGTTGAGGCCCTGTGGAAAGGCCTGTGACCCTGTATAGGGGTCTGTGGCCCCGCAGAGGGGCATGTGGCGATGTAAAGAGAGCTGGAGGGAGTTGTGGCCTGAGGAAAAGGCCATGTGGAGCGGGCTGGAGAGGCCTGTGGAAGGCTCTGGAGTAAGATTTGAGCCTATGAAGTCCTTTGCAGTAAACAACATGCAACATGATTGCCTGTGGAGAGAGCTGGAGGGGCTTGTGGCACTGTGGAAAGGCCTGTGGCCCAGTAGGAGCCTGTGGTCCTGTGGAGAGAGCTTAAGGTGTTGTGGCCCTGTGGAAAGGCCTGTGATCCTGTATAGGGGTCTGTTGCCCTGTGGAGAGAGCTGGAGGGGCTCGTGCCCTATGGAAATGACTATGGCCATGTAGAAAGGCCTTTTGGCCTTGAAGAGGGGGCTTGTGCCCTGCAGACGGGCCCTGTGACTCTGTGGAGAGAGCTGTTGGGAGTTGTGGCCGTGTGGAAAGTGCATTTGGCCCTGTGGAGGTGAGCTATGGCCCTGTAAAGAGAGCTTCTTGTCCTGTGGAGAGAGCTGGAGGGTGTTGTGGCCCTGTGGAAAGGTATGTGGCCCTATGGATAGGCCCTTTAGCCTTGTGGAAAGGGCTGTGGCCCTGTGGTGAGAGCTGGAAGGAGTTGTGGGCTGTGGAAAAGCCTGTGGTCCTGTGGAGACAGCTGAAGGGGTTGAGGCCCTGTGGAAAGGCCTGTGACCCTGTATAGGGGTCTGTGGCCCCACAGAGGGGCATGTGGCGATGTAAAGAGAGCTGGAGGGAGTTGTGGCCTGAGGAAAAGGCCATGTGGAGCGGGCTGGAGAGGCCTGTGGAAGGCTCTGGAGTAAGATTTGAGCCTATGAAGTCCTTTGCAGTAAACAACATGCAACATGATTGCCTGTGGAGAGAGCTGGAGGGGCTTGTGGCACTGTGGAAAGGCCTGTGGCCCAGTAGGAGCTTGTGGTCCTGTGGAGAGAGCTGAAGGTGTTGTGGCCCTGTGGAAAGGCCTGTGACCCTGTATAGGGGTCCGTTGCCCTGTGGAGAGAGCTGGAGGGGCTCGTGCCGTATGGAAATGACTATAGCCATGTAGAAAGGCCTTTTGGCCTTGAAGAGGGCGCTTGTGCCCTGCAGACGGGCCCTGTGACTCTGTGGAGAGAGCTGTTGGGAGTTGTAGCCGTGTGGAAAGTGCATTTGGCCCTGTGGAGGTGAGCTATGGCCCTGTAAAGAGAGCTTCTTGTCCTGTGGAGAGAGCTGGAGGGTGTTTTGGCCCTGTGGAAAGGTCTGTGGCCCTATGGATAGGCCCTTTAGCCTTGTGGAAAGGGCTGTGGCCCTGTGGTGAGAGCTGGAAGGAGTTGTGGGCTGTGGAAAAGCCTGTGGTCCTGTGGAGACAGCTGAAGGGGTTGAGGCCCTGTTGAAAGGCCTGTGACCCTGTATAGGGGTCTGTGGCCCCGCAGAGGGGCATGTGGCGATGTAAAGAGAGCTGGAGGGAGTTGTGGCCTGAGGAAAAGGCCATGTGGAGCGGGCTGGAGAGGCCTGTGGAAGGCTCTGGAGTAAGATTTGAGCCTATGAAGTCCTTTGCAGTAAACAACATGCAACATGATTGCCTGTGGAGAGAGCTGGAGGGGCTTGTGGCACTGTGGAAAGGCCTGTGGCCCAGTAGGAGCCTGTGGTCCTGTGGAGAGAGCTGAAGGTGTTGTGGCCCTGTGGAAAGGCCTGTGATCCTGTATAGGGGTCTGTTGCCCTGTGGAGAGAGCTGGAGGGGCTCGTGCCCTATGGAAATGACTATGGCCATGTAGAAAGGCCTTTTGGCCTTGAAGAGGGGGCTTGTGCCCTGCAGACGGGCCCTGTGACTCTGTGGAGAGAGCTGTTGGGAGTTGTGGCCGTGTGGAAAGTGCATTTGGCCCTGTGGAGGTGAGCTATGGCCCTGTAAAGAGAGCTTCTTGTCCTGTGGAGAGAGCTGGAGGGTGTTGTGGCCCTGTGGAAAGGTATGTGGCCCTATGGATAGGCCCTTTAGCCTTGTGGAAAGGGCTGTGGCCCTGTGGTGAGAGCTGGAAGGAGTTGTGGGCTGTGGAAAAGCCTGTGGTCCTGTGGAGACAGCTGAAGGGGTTGAGGCCCTGTGGAAAGGCCTGTGACCCTGTATAGGGGTCTGTGGCCCCGCAGAGGGGCATGTGGCGATGTAAAGAGAGCTGGAGGGAGTTGTGGCCTGAGGAAAAGGCCATGTGGAGCGGGCTGGAGAGGCCTGTGGAAGGCTCTGGAGTAAGATTTGAGCCTATGAAGTCCTTTGCAGTAAACAACATGCAACATGATTGCCTGTGGAGAGAGCTGGAGGAGCTTGTGGCACTATGGAAAGGCCTGTGGCCCAGTAGGAGCCTGTGGTCCTGTGGAGAGAGCTGAAGGTGTTGTGGCCCTGTGGAAAGGCCTGTGACCCTGTATAGGGGTCTGTTGCCCTGTGGAGAGAGCTGGAGGGGCTCGTGCCGTATGGAAATGACTATAGCCATGTAGAAAGGCCTTTTGGCCTTGAAGAGGGCGCTTGTGCCCTGCAGACGGGCCCTGTGACTCTGTGGAGAGAGCTGTTGGGAGTTGTAGCCGTGTGGAAAGTGCATTTGGCCCTGTGGAGGTGAGCTATGGCCCTGTAAAGAGAGCTTCTTGTCCTGTGGAGAGAGCTGGAGGGTGTTGTGGCCCTGTGGAAAGGTCTGTGGCCCTATGGATAGGCCCTTTCGCCTTGTGGAAAGGGCTGTGGCCCTGTGGTGAGAGCTGGAAGGAGTTGTGGGCTGTGGAAAAGCCTGTGGTCCTGTGGAGACAGCTGAAGGGGTTGAGGCCCTGTGGAAAGGCCTGTGACCCTGTATAGGGGTCTGTGGCCCCGCAGAGGGGCATGTGGCGATGTAAAGAGAGCTGGAGGGAGTTGTGGCCTGAGGAAAAGGCCATGTGGAGCGGGCTGGAGAGGCCTGTGGAAGGCTCTGGAGTAAGATTTGAGCCTATGAAGTCCTTTGCAGTAAACAACATGCAACATGATTGCCTGTGGAGAGAGCTGGAGGGGCTTGTGGCACTGTGGAAAGGCCTGTGGCCCAGTAGGAGCCTGTGGTCCTGTGGAGAGAGCTGAAGGTGTTGTGGCCCTGTGGAAAGGCCTGTGATCCTGTATAGGGGTCTGTTGCCCTGTGGAGAGAGCTGGAGGGGCTCGTGCCCTATGGAAATGACTATGGCCATGTAGAAAGGCCTTTTGGCCTTGAAGAGGGGGCTTGTGCCCTGCAGACGGGCCCTGTGACTCTGTGGAGAGAGCTGTTGGGAGTTGTGGCCGTGTGGAAAGTGCATTTGGCCCTGTGGAGGTGAGCTATGGCCCTGTAAAGAGAGCTTCTTGTCCTGTGGAGAGAGCTGGAGGGTGTTGTGGCCCTGTGGAAAGGTATGTGGCCCTATGGATAGGCCCTTTAGCCTTGTGGAAAGGGCTGTGGCCCTGTGGTGAGAGCTGGAAGGAGTTGTGGGCTGTGGAAAAGCCTGTGGTCCTGTGGAGACAGCTGAAGGGGTTGAGGCCCTGTGGAAAGGCCTGTGACCCTGTATAGGGGTCTGTGGCCCCGCAGAGGGGCATGTGGCGATGTAAAGAGAGCTGGAGGGAGTTGTGGCCTGAGGAAAAGGCCATGTGGAGCGGGCTGGAGAGGCCTGTGGAAGGCTCTGGAGTAAGATTTGAGCCTATGAAGTCCTTTGCAGTAAACAACATGCAACATGATTGCCTGTGGAGAGAGCTGGAGGGGCTTGTGGCACTGTAGAAAGGCCTGTGGCCCAGTAGGAGCCTGTGGTCCTGTGGAGAGAGCTGAAGGTGTTGTGGCCCTGTGGAAAGGCCTGTGATCCTGTATAGGGGTCTGTTGCCCTGTGGAGAGAGCTGGAGGGGCTCGTGCCCTATGGAAATGACTATGGCCATGTAGAAAGGCCTTTTGGCCTTGAAGAGGGGGCTTGTGCCCTGCAGACGGGCCCTGTGACTCTGTGGAGAGAGCTGTTGGGAGTTGTGGCCGTGTGGAAAGTGCATTTGGCCCTGTGGAGGTGAGCTATGGCCCTGTAAAGAGAGCTTCTTGTCCTGTGGAGAGAGCTGGAGGGTTTTGTGGCCCTGTGGAAAGGTATGTGGCCCTATGGATAGGCCCTTTAGCCTTGTGGAAAGGGCTGTGGCCCTGTGGTGAGAGCTGGAAGGAGTTGTGGGCTGTGGAAAAGCCTGTGGTCCTGTGGAGACAGCTGAAGGGGTTGAGGCCCTGTGGAAAGGCCTGTGACCCTGTATAGGGGTCTGTGGCCCCGCAGAGGGGCATGTGGCGATGTAAAGAGAGCTGGAGGGAGTTGTGGCCTGAGGAAAAGGCCATGTGGAGCGGGCTGGAGAGGCCTGTGGAAGGCTCTGGAGTAAGATTTGAGCCTATGAAGTCCTTTGCAGTAAACAACATGCAACATGATTGCCTGTGGAGAGAGCTGGAGGAGCTTGTGGCACTATGGAAAGGCCTGTGGCCCAGTAGGAGCCTGTGGTCCTGTGGAGAGAGCTGAAGGTGTTGTGGCCCTGTGGAAAGGCCTGTGACCCTGTATATGGGTCCGTTGCCCTGTGGAGATTGCTGGAGGGGCTCGTGCCGTATGGAAATGACTATAGCCATGTAGAAAGGCCTTTTGGCCTTGAAGAGGGCGCTTGTGCCCTGCAGACGGGCCCTGTGACTCTGTGGAGAGAGCTGTTGGGAGTTGTAGCCGTGTGGAAAGTGCATTTGGCCCTGTGGATGTGAGCTATGGCCCTGTAAAGAGAGCTTCTTGTCCTGTGGAGAGAGCTGGAGGGTGTTGTGGCCCTGTGGAAAGGTATGTGGCCCTATGGATAGGCCCTTTAGCCTTGTGGAAAGGGCTGTGGCCCTGTGGTGAGAGCTGGAAGGAGTTGTGGGCTGTGGAAAAGCCTGTGGTCCTGTGGAGACAGCTGAAGGGGTTGAGGCCCTGTGGAAAGGCCTGTGACCCTGTATAGGGGTCTGTGGCCCCGCAGAGGGGCATGTGGCGATGTAAAGAGAGCTGGAGGGAGTTGTGGCCTGAGGAACAGGCCATGTGGAGCAGGCTGGAGAGGCCTGTGGAAGGCTCTGGAGTAAGATTTGAGCCTATGAAGTCCTTTGCAGTAAACAACATGCAACATGATTGCCTGTGGAGAGAGCTGGAGGGGCTTGTGGCACTGTGGAAAGGCCTGTGGCCCAGTAGGAGCCTGTGGTCCTGTGGAGAGAGCTGAAGGTGTTGTGGCCCTGTGGAAAGGCCTGTGACCCTGTATAGGGGTCCGTTGCCCTGTGGAGAGAGCTGGAGGGGCTCGTGCCGTATGGAAATGACTATAGCCATGTAGAAAGGCCTTTTGGCCTTGAAGAGGGCGCTTGTGCCCTGCAGACGGGCCCTGTGACTCTGTGGAGAGAGCTGTTGGGAGTTGTAGCCGTGTGGAAAGTGCATTTGGCCCTGTGGAGGTGAGCTATGGCCCTGTAAAGAGAGCTTCTTGTCCTGTGGAGAGAGCTGGAGGGTGTTGTGGCCCTGTGGAAAGGTCTGTGGCCCTATGGATAGGCCCTTTAGCCTTGTGGAAAGGGCTGTGGCCCTGTGGTGAGAGCTGGAAGGAGTTGTGGGCAGTGGAAAAGCCTGTGGTCCTGTGGAGACAGCTGAAGTTGTTGAGGCCCTGTGGAAAGGCCTGTCACCCTGTATAGGGGTCTGTGGCCCCGCAGAGGGGCATGTGGCGATGTAAAGAGAGCTGGAGGGAGTTGTGGCCTGAGGAAAAGTCCATGTGGAGCGGGCTGGAGAGGCCTGTGGAAGGCTCTGGAGTAAGATTTGAGCCTATGAAGTCCTTTGCAGTAAACAACATGCAACATGATTGCCTGTGGAGAGAGCTGGAGGGGCTTGTGGCACTGTGGAAAGGCCTGTGGCCCAGTAGGAGCCTGTGGTCCTGTGGAGAGAGCTGAAGGTGTTGTGGCCCTGTGGAAAGGCCTGTGACCCTGTATAGGGGTCCGTTGCCCTGTGGAGAGAGCTGGAGGGGCTCGTGCCATATGGAAATGACTATAGCCATGTAGAAAGGCCTTTTGGCCTTGAAGACGGCGCTTGTGCCCTGCAGACGGGCCCTGTGACTCTGTGGAGAGAGCTGTTGGGAGTTGTAGCCGTGTGGAAAGTGCATTTGGCCCTGTGGAGGTGAGCTATGGCCCTGTAAAGAGAGCTTCTTGTCCTGTGGAGAGAGCTGGAGGGTGTTGTGGCCCTGTGGAAAGGTCTGTGGCCCTATGGATAGGCCCTTTAGCCTTGTGGAAAGGGCTGTGGCCCTGTGGTGAGAGCTGGAAGGAGTTGTGGGCTGTGGAAAAGCCTGTGGTCCTGTGGAGACAGCTGAAGGGGTTGAGGCCCTGTGGAAAGGCCTGTGACCCTGTATAGGGGTCTGTGGCCCCGCAGAGGGGCATGTGGCGATGTAAAGAGAGCTGGAGGGAGTTGTGGCCTGAGGAAAAGGCCATGTGGAGCGGGCTGGAGAGGCCTGTGGAAGGCTCTGGAGTAAGATTTGAGCCTATGAAGTCCTTTGCAGTAAACAACATGCAACATGATTGCCTGTGGAGAGAGCTGGAGGGGCTTGTGGCACTGTAGAAAGGCCTGTGGCCCAGTAGGAGCCTGTGGTCCTGTGGAGAGAGCTGAAGGTGTTGTGGCCCTGTGGAAAGGCCTGTGATCCTGTATAGGGGTCTGTTGCCCTGTGGAGAGAGCTGGAGGGGCTCGTGCCCTATGGAAATGACTATGGCCATGTAGAAAGGCCTTTTGGCCTTGAAGAGGGGGCTTGTGCCCTGCAGACGGGCCCTGTGACTCTGTGGAGAGAGCTGTTGGGAGTTGTGGCCGTGTGGAAAGTGCATTTGGCCCTGTGGAGGAGAGGTATGGCCCTGTAAAGAGAGCTTCTTGTCCTGTGGAGAGAGCTGGAGGGTGTTGTGGCCCTGTGGAAAGGTATGTGGCCCTATGGATAGGCCCTTTAGCCTTGTGGAAAGGGCTGTGGCCCTGTGGTGAGAGCTGGAAGGAGTTGTGGGATGTGGAAAAGCCTGTGGTCCTGTGGAGACAGCTGAAGGGGTTGAGGCCCTATGGAAAGGCCTGTGACCCTGTATAGGGGTCTGTGGCCCCGCAGAGGGGCATGTGGCGATGTAAAGAGAGCTGGAGGGAGTTGTGGCCTGAGGAAAAGGCCATGTGGAGCGGGCTGGAGAGGCCTGTGGAAGGCTCTGGAGTAAGATTTGAGCCTATGAAGTCCTTTGCAGTAAACAACATGCAACATGATTGCCTGTGGAGAGAGCTGGAGGGGCTTGTGGCACTGTGGAAAGGCCTGTGGCCCAGTAGGAGCCTGTGGTCCTGTGGAGAGAGCTGAAGGTGTTGTGGCCCTGTGGAAAGGCCTGTGACCCTGTATAGGGGTCCGTTGCCCTGTGGAGAGAGCTGGAGGGGCTCGTGCCGTATGGAAATTACTATAGCCATGTAGAAAGGCCTTTTGGCCTTGAAGAGGGCGCTTGTGCCCTGCAGACGGGCCCTGTGACTCTGTGGAGAGAGCTGTTGGGAGTTGTAGCCGTGTGGAAAGTGCATTTGGCCCTGTGGAGGTGAGCTATGGCCCTGTAAAGAGAGCTTCTTGTCCTGTGGAGAGAGCTGGAGGGTGTTGTGGCCCTGTGGAAAGGTCTGTGGCCCTATGGATAGGCACTTTAGCCTTGTGGAAAGGGCTGTGGCCCTGTGGTGAGAGCTGGAAGGAGTTGTGGGCTGTGGAAAAGCCTGTGGTCCTGTGGAGACAGCTGAAGGGGTTGAGGCCCTGTGGAAAGGCCTGTGACCCTGTATAGGGGTCTGTGGCCCCGCAGAGGGGCATGTGGCGATGTAAAGAGAGCTGGAGGGAGTTGTGGCCTGAGGAAAAGGCCATGTGGAGCGGGCTGGAGAGGCCTGTGGAAGGCTCTGGAGTAAGATTTGAGCCTATGAAGTCCTTTGCAGTAAACAACATGCAACATGATTGCCTGTGGAGAGAGCTGGAGGGGCTTGTGGCACTGTGGAAAGGCCTGTGGCCCAGTAGGAGCCTGTGGTCCTGTGGAGAGAGCTGAAGGTGTTGTGGCCCTGTGGAAAGGCCTGTGACCCTGTATAGGGGTCCGTTGCCCTGTGGAGAGAGCTGGAGGGGCTCGTGCCGTATGGAAATGACTATAGCCATGTAGAAAGGCCTTTTGGCCTTGAAGAGGGCGCTTGTGCCCTGCAGACGGGCCCTGTGACTCTGTGGAGAGAGCTGTTGGGAGTTGTAGCCGTGTGGAAAGTGCATTTGGCCCTGTTGAGGTGAGCTATGGCCCTGTAAAGAGAGCTTCTTGTCCTGTGGAGAGAGCTGGAGGGTGTTGTGGCCCTGTGGAAAGGTATGTGGCCCTATGGATAGGCCCTTTAGCCTTGTGGAAAGGGCTGTGGCCCTGTGGTGAGAGCTGGAAGGAGTTGTGGGCTGTGGAAAAGCCTGTGGTCCTGTGGAGACAGCTGAAGGGGTTGAGGCCCTGTGGAAAGGCCTGTGACCCTGTATAGGGGTCTGTGGCCCCGCAGAGGGGCATGTGGCGATGTAAAGAGAGCTGGAGGGAGTTGTGGCCTGAGGAAAAGGCCATGTGGAGCGGGCTGGAGAGGCCTGTGAAAGGCTCTGGAGTAAGATTTGAGCCTATGAAGTCCTTTGCAGTAAACAACATGCAACATGATTGCCTGTGGAGAGAGCTGGAGGGGCTTGTGGCACTGTGGAAAGGCCTGTGGCCCAGTAGGAGCCTGTGGTCCTGTGGAGAGAGCTGAAGGTGTTGTGGCCCTGTGGAAAGGCCTGTGACTCTGTATAGGGGTCCGTTGCCCTGTGGAGAGAGCTGGAGGGGCTCGTGCCATATGGAAATGACTATAGCCATGTAGAAAGGCCTTTTGGCCTTGAAGAGGGCGCTTGTGCCCTGCAGACGGGCCCTGTGACTCTGTGGAGAGAGCTGTTGGGAGTTGTAGCCGTGTGGAAAGTGCATTTGGCCCTGTGGAGGTGAGCTATGGCCCTGTAAAGAGAGCTTCTTGTCCTGTGGAGAGAGCTGGAGGGTGTTGTGGCCCTGTGGAAAGGTCTGTGGCCCTATGGATAGGCCCTTTAGCCTTGTGGAAAGGGCTGTGGCCCTGTGGTGAGAGCTGGAAGGAGTTGTGGGCTGTGGAAAAGCCTGTGGTCCTGTGGAGACAGCTGAAGGGGTTGAGGCCCTGTGGAAAGGCCTGTGACCCTGTATAGGGGTCTGTGGCCCCGCAGAGGGGCATGTGGCGATGTAAAGAGAGCTGGAGGGAGTTGTGGCCTGAGGAAAAGGCCATGTGGAGCGGGCTGGAGAGGCCTGTGGAAGGCTCTGGAGTAAGATTTGAGCCTATGAAGTCCTTTGCAGTAAACAACATGCAACATGATTGCCTGTGGAGAGAGCTGGAGGGGCTTGTGGCACTGTGGAAAGGCCTGTGGCCCAGTAGGAGCCTGTGGTCCTGTGGAGAGAGCTGAAGGTGTTGTGGCCCTGTGGAAAGGCCTGTGATCCTGTATAGGGGTCTGTTGCCCTGTGGAGAGAGCTGGAGGGGCTCGTGCCCTATGGAAATGACTATGACCATGTAGAAAGGCCTTTTGGCCTTGAAGAGGGGGCTTGTGCCCTGCAGACGGGCCCTGTGACTCTGTGGAGAGAGCTGTTGGGAGTTGTGGCCGTGTGGAAAGTGCATTTGGCCCTGTGGAGGTGAGCTATGGCCCTGTAAAGAGAGCTTGTTGTCCTGTGGAGAGAGCTGGAGGGTGTTGTGGCCCTGTGGAAAGGTATGTGGCCCTATGGATAGGCCCTTTAGCCTTGTGGAAAGGGCTGTGGCCCTGTGGTGAGAGCTGGAAGGAGTTGTGGGCTGTGGAAAAGCCTGTGGTCCTGTGGAGACAGCTGAAGGGGTTGAGGCCCTGTGGAGAGGCCTGTGACCCTGTATAGGGGTCTGTGGCCCCGCAGAGGGGCATGTGGCGATGTAAAGAGAGCTGGAGGGAGTTGTGGCCTGAGGAAAAGGCCATGTGGAGCGGGCTGGAGAGGCCTGTGGAAGGCTCTGGAGTAAGATTTGAGCCTATGAAGTCCTTTGCAGTAAACAACATGCAACATGATTGCCTGTGGAGAGAGCTGGAGGGGCTTGTGGCACTGTAGAAAGGCCTGTGGCCCAGTAGGAGCCTGTGGTCCTGTGGAGAGAGCTGAAGGTGTTGTGGCCCTGTGGAAAGGCCTGTGATCCTGTATAGGGGTCTGTTGCCCTGTGGAGAGAGCTGGAGGGGCTCGTGCCCTATGGAAATGACTATGGCCATGTAGAAAGGCCTTTTGGCCTTGAAGAGGGGGCTTGTGCCCTGCAGACGGGCCCTGTGACTCTGTGGAGAGAGCTGTTGGGAGTTGTGGCCGTGTGGAAAGTGCATTTGGCCCTGTGGAGGTGAGCTATGGCCCTGTAAAGAGAGCTTCTTGTCCTGTGGAGAGAGCTGGAGGGTGTTGTGGCCCTGTGGAAAGGTATGTGGCCCTATGGATAGGCCCTTTAGCCTTGTGGAAAGGGCTGTGGCCCTGTGGTGAGATCTGGAAGGAGTTGTGGGCTGTGGAAAAGCCTGTGGTCCTGTGGAGACAGCTGAAGGGGTTGAGGCCCTGTGGAAAGGCCTGTGACCCTGTATAGGGGTCTGTGGCCCCGCAGAGGGGCATGTGGCGATGTAAAGAGAGCTGGAGGGAGTTGTGGCCTGAGGAAAAGGCCATGTGGAGCGGGCTGGAGAGGCCTGTGGAAGGCTCTGGAGTAAGATTTGAGCCTATGAAGTCCTTTGCAGTAAACAACATGCAACATGATTGCCTGTGGAGAGAGCTGGAGGGGCTTGTGGCACTATGGAAAGGCCTGTGGCCCAGTAGGAGCCTGTGGTCCTGTGGAGAGAGCTGAAGGTGTTGTGGCCCTGTGGAAAGGCCTGTGACCCTGTATAGGGGTCCGTTGCCCTGTGGAGAGAGCTGGAGGGGCTCGTGCCGTATGGAAATGACTATAGCCATGTAGAAAGGCCTTTTGGCCTTGAAGAGGGCGCTTGTGCCCTGCAGACGGGCCCTGTGACTCTGTGGAGAGAGCTGTTGGGAGTTGTAGCCGTGTGGAAAGTGCATTTGGCCCTGTGGAGGTGAGCTATGGCCCTGTAAAGAGAGCTTCTTGTCCTGTGGAGAGAGCTGGAGGGTGTTGTGGCCCTGTGGAAAGGTATGTGGCCCTATGGATAGGCCCTTTAGCCTTGTGGAAAGGGCTGTGGCCCTGTGGTGAGAGCTGGAAGGAGTTGTGGGCTGTGGAAAAGCCTGTGGTCCTGTGGAGACAGCTGAAGGGGTTGAGGCCCTGTGGAAAGGCCTGTGACCCTGTATAGGGGTCTGTGGCCCCGCAGAGGGGCATGTGGCGATGTAATGAGAGCTGGAGGGAGTTGTGGCCTGAGGAACAGGCCATGTGGAGCGGGCTGGAGAGGCCTGTGGAAGGCTCTGGAGTAAGATTTGAGCCTATGAAGTCCTTTGCAGTAAACAACATGCAACATGATTGCCTGTGGAGAGAGCTGGAGGGGCTTGTGGCACTGTGGAAAGGCCTGTGGCCCAGTAGGAGCCTGTGGTCCTGTGGAGAGAGCTGAAGGTGTTGTGGCCCTGTGGAAAGGCCTGTGACCCTGTATAGGGGTCCGTTGCCCTGTGGAGAGAGCTGGAGGGGCTCGTGCCGTATGGAAATGACTATAGCCATGTAGAAAGGCCTTTTGGCCTTGAAGAGGGCGCTTGTGCCCTGCAGACGGGCCCTGTGACTCTGTGGAGAGAGCTGTTGGGAGTTGTAGCCGTGTGGAAAGTGCATTTGGCCCTGTTGAGGTGAGCTATGGCCCTGTAAAGAGAGCTTCTTGTCCTGTGGAGAGAGCTGGAGGGTGTTGTGGCCCTGTGGAAAGGTATGTGGCCCTATGGATAGGCCCTTTAGCCTTGTGGAAAGGGCTGTGGCCCTGTGGTGAGAGCTGGAAGGAGTTGTGGGCTGTGGAAAAGCCTGTGGTCCTGTGGAGACAGCTGAAGGGGTTGAGGCCCTGTGGAAAGGCCTGTGACCCTGTATAGGGGTCTGTGGCCCCGCAGAGGGGCATGTGGCGATGTAAAGAGAGCTGGAGGGAGTTGTGGCCTGAGGAAAAGGCCATGTGGAGCGGGCTGGAGAGGCCTGTGAAAGGCTCTGGAGTAAGATTTGAGCCTATGAAGTCCTTTGCAGTAAACAACATGCAACATGATTGCCTGTGGAGAGAGCTGGAGGGGCTTGTGGCACTGTGGAAAGGCCTGTGGCCCAGTAGGAGCCTGTGGTCCTGTGGAGAGAGCTGAAGGTGTTGTGGCCCTGTGGAAAGGCCTGTGACTCTGTATAGGGGTCCGTTGCCCTGTGGAGAGAGCTGGAGGGGCTCGTGCCATATGGAAATGACTATAGCCATGTAGAAAGGCCTTTTGGCCTTGAAGAGGGCGCTTGTGCCCTGCAGACGGGCCCTGTGACTCTGTGGAGAGAGCTGTTGGGAGTTGTAGCCGTGTGGAAAGTGCATTTGGCCCTGTGGAGGTGAGCTATGGCCCTGTAAAGAGAGCTTCTTGTCCTGTGGAGAGAGCTGGAGGGTGTTGTGGCCCTGTGGAAAGGTCTGTGGCCCTATGGATAGGCCCTTTAGCCTTGTGGAAAGGGCTGTGGCCCTGTGGTGAGAGCTGGAAGGAGTTGTGGGCTGTGGAAAAGCCTGTGGTCCTGTGGAGACAGCTGAAGGGGTTGAGGCCCTGTGGAAAGGCCTGTGACCCTGTATAGGGGTCTGTGGCCCCGCAGAGGGGCATGTGGCGATGTAAAGAGAGCTGGAGGGAGTTGTGGCCTGAGGAAAAGGCCATGTGGAGCGGGCTGGAGAGGCCTGTGGAAGGCTCTGGAGTAAGATTTGAGCCTATGAAGTCCTTTGCAGTAAACAACATGCAACATGATTGCCTGTGGAGAGAGCTGGAGGGGCTTGTGGCACTGTGGAAAGGCCTGTGGCCCAGTAGGAGCCTGTGGTCCTGTGGAGAGAGCTGAAGGTGTTGTGGCCCTGTGGAAAGGCCTGTGATCCTGTATAGGGGTCTGTTGCCCTGTGGAGAGAGCTGGAGGGGCTCGTGCCCTATGGAAATGACTATGACCATGTAGAAAGGCCTTTTGGCCTTGAAGAGGGGGCTTGTTCCCTGCAGACGGGCCCTGTGACTCTGTGGAGAGAGCTGTTGGGAGTTGTGGCCGTGTGGAAAGTGCATTTGGCCCTGTGGAGGTGAGCTATGGCCCTGTAAAGAGAGCTTGTTGTCCTGTGGAGAGAGCTGGAGGGTGTTGTGGCCCTGTGGAAAGGTATGTGGCCCTATGGATAGGCCCTTTAGCCTTGTGGAAAGGGCTGTGGCCCTGTGGTGAGAGCTGGAAGGAGTTGTGGGCTGTGGAAAAGCCTGTGGTCCTGTGGAGACAGCTGAAGGGGTTGAGGCCCTGTGGAGAGGCCTGTGACCCTGTATAGGGGTCTGTGGCCCCGCAGAGGGGCATGTGGCGATGTAAAGAGAGCTGGAGGGAGTTGTGGCCTGAGGAAAAGGCCATGTGGAGCGGGCTGGAGAGGCCTGTGGAAGGCTCTGGAGTAAGATTTGAGCCTATGAAGTCCTTTGCAGTAAACAACATGCAACATGATTGCCTGTGGAGAGAGCTGGAGGGGCTTGTGGCACTGTAGAAAGGCCTGTGGCCCAGTAGGAGCCTGTGGTCCTGTGGAGAGAGCTGAAGGTGTTGTGGCCCTGTGGAAAGGCCTGTGATCCTGTATAGGGGTCTGTTGCCCTGTGGAGAGAGCTGGAGGGGCTCGTGCCCTATGGAAATAACTATGGCCATGTAGAAAGGCCTTTTGGCCTTGAAGAGGGGGCTTGTGCCCTGCAGACGGGCCCTGTGACTCTGTGGAGAGAGCTGTTGGGAGTTGTGGCCGTGTGGAAAGTGCATTTGGCCCTGTGGAGGTGAGCTATGGCCCTGTAAAGAGAGCTTCTTGTCCTGTGGAGAGAGCTGGAGGGTGTTGTGGCCCTGTGGAAAGGTATGTGGCCCTATGGATAGGCCCTTTAGCCTTGTGGAAAGGGCTGTGGCCCTGTGGTGAGATCTGGAAGGAGTTGTGGGCTGTGGAAAAGCCTGTGGTCCTGTGGAGACAGCTGAAGGGGTTGAGGCCCTGTGGAAAGGCCTGTGACCCTGTATAGGGGTCTGTGGCCCCGCAGAGGGGCATGTGGCGATGTAAAGAGAGCTGGAGGGAGTTGTGGCCTGAGGAAAAGGCCATGTGGAGCGGGCTGGAGAGGCCTGTGGAAGGCTCTGGAGTAAGATTTGAGCCTATGAAGTCCTTTGCAGTAAACAACATGCAACATGATTGCCTGTGGAGAGAGCTGGAGGGGCTTGCGGCACTATGGAAAGGCCTGTGGCCCAGTAGGAGCCTGTGGTCCTGTGGAGAGAGCTGAAGGTGTTGTGGCCCTGTGGAAAGGCCTGTGACCCTGTATAGGGGTCCGTTGCCCTGTGGAGAGAGCTGGAGGGGCTCGTGCCGTATGGAAATGACTATAGCCATGTAGAAAGGCCTTTTGGCCTTGAAGAGGGCGCTTGTGCCCTGCAGACGGGCTCTGTGACTCTGTGGAGAGAGCTGTTGGGAGTTGTAGCCGTGTGGAAAGTGTATTTGGCCCTGTGGAGGTGAGCTATGGCCCTGTAAAGAGAGCTTCTTGTCCTGTGGAGAGAGCTGGAGGGTGTTGTGGCCCTGTGGAAAGGTATGTGGCCCTATGGATAGGCCCTTTAGCCTTGTGGAAAGGGCTGTGGCCCTGTGGTGAGAGCTGGAAGGAGTTGTGGGCTGTGGAAAAGCCTGTGGTCCTGTGGAGACAGCTGAAGGGGTTGAGGCCCTGTGGAAAGGCCTGTGACCCTGTATAGGGGTCTGTGGCCCCGCAGAGGGGCATGTGGCGATGTAATGAGAGCTGGAGGGAGTTGTGGCCTGAGGAACAGGCCATGTGGAGCGGGCTGGAGAGGCCTGTGGAAGGCTCTGGAGTAAGATTTGAGCCTATGAAGTCCTTTGCAGTAAACAACATGCAACATGATTGCCTGTGGAGAGAGCTGGAGGGGCTTGTGGCACTGTGGAAAGGCCTGTGGCCCAGTAGGAGCCTGTGGTCCTGTGGAGAGAGCTGAAGGTGTTGTGGCCCTGTGGAAAGGCCTGTGACCCTGTATAGGGGTCCGTTGCCCTGTGGAGAGAGCTGGAGGGGCTCGTGCCGTATGGAAATGACTATAGCCATGTAGAAAGGCCTTTTGGCCTTGAAGAGGGCGCTTGTGCCCTGCAGACGGGCCCTGTGACTCTGTGGAGAGAGCTGTTGGGAGTTGTAGCCGTGTGGAAAGTGCATTTGGCCCTGTGGAGGTGAGCTATGGCCCTGTAAAGAGAGCTTCTTGTCCTGTGGAGAGAGCTGGAGGGTGTTGTGGCCCTGTGGAAAGGTCTGTGGCCCTATGGATAGGCCCTTTAGCCTTGTGGAAAGGGCTGTGGCCCTGTGGTGAGAGCTGGAAGGAGTTGTGGGCTGTGGAAAAGCCTGTGGTCCTGTGGAGACAGCTGAAGGGGTTGAGGCCCTGTGGAAAGGCCTGTGACCCTGTATAGGGGTCTGTGGCCCCGCAGAGGGGCATGTGGCGATGTAAAGAGAGCTGGAGGGAGTTGTGGCCTGAGGAAAAGGCCATGTGGAGCGGGCTGGAGAGGCCTGTGGAAGGCTCTGGAGTAAGATTTGAGCCTATGAAGTCCTTTGCAGTAAACAACATGCAACATGATTGCCTGTGGAGAGAGCTGGAGGGGCTTGTGGCACTGTGGAAAGGCCTGTGGCCCAGTAGGAGCCTGTGGTCCTGTGGAGAGAGCTGAAGGTGTTGTGGCCCTGTGGAAAGGCCTGTGACCCTGTATAGGGGTCCGTTGCCCTGTGGAGAGAGCTGGAGGGGCTCGTGCCGTATGGAAATGACTATAGCCATGTAGAAAGGCCTTTTGGCCTTGAAGAGGGCGCTTGTGCCCTGCAGACGGGCCCTGTGACTCTATGGAGAGAGCTGTTGGGAGTTGTAGCCGTGTGGAAAGTGCATTTGGCCCTGTGGAGGTGAGCTATGGCCCTGTAAAGAGAGCTTCTTGTCCTGTGGAGAGAGCTGGAGGGTGTTGTGGCCCTGTGGAAAGGTCTGTGGCCCTATGGATAGGCCCTTTAGCCTTGTGGAAAGGGCTGTGGCCCTGTGGTGAGAGCTGGAAGGAGTTGTGGGCTGTGGAAAAGCCTGTGGTCCTGTGGAGACAGCTGAAGGGGTTGAGGCCCTGTGGAAAGGCCTGTGACCCTGTATAGGGGTCTGTGGCCCCGCAGAGGGGCATGTGGCGATGTAAAGAGAGCTGGAGGGAGTTGTGGCCTGAGGAAAAGGCCATGTGGAGCGGGCTGGAGAGGCCTGTGGAAGGCTCTGGAGTAAGATTTGAGCCTATGAAGTCCTTTGCAGTAAACAACATGCAACATGATTGCCTGTGGAGAGAGCTGGAGGGGCTTGTGGCACTGTGGAAAGGCCTGTGGCCCAGTAGGAGCCTGTGGTCCTGTGGAGAGAGCTGAAGGTGTTGTGGCCCTGTGGAAAGGCCTGTGACCCTGTATAGGGGTCCGTTGCCCTGTGGAGAGAGCTGGAGGGGCTCGTGCCGTATGGAAATGACTATAGCCATGTAGAAAGGCCTTTTGGCCTTGAAGAGGGCGCTTGTGCCCTGCAGACGGGCCCTGTGACTCTGTGGAGAGAGCTGTTGGGAGTTGTAGCCGTGTGGAAAGTGCATTTGGCCCTGTGGAGGTGAGCTATGGCCCTGTAAAGAGAGCTTCTTGTCCTGTGGAGAGAGCTGGAGGGTGTTGTGGCCCTGTGGAAAGGTCTGTGGCCCTATGGATAGGCCCTTTAGCCTTGTGGAAAGGGCTGTGGCCCTGTGGTGAGAGCTGGAAGGAGTTGTGGGCTGTGGAAAAGCCTGTGGTCCTGTGGAGACAGCTGAAGGGGTTGAGGCCCTGTGGAAAGGCCTGTGACCCTGTATAGGGGTCTGTGGCCCCGCAGAGGGGCATGTGGCGATGTAAAGAGAGCTGGAGGGAGTTGTGGCCTGAGGAAAAGGCCATGTGGAGCGGGCTGGAGAGGCCTGTGGAAGGCTCTGGAGTAAGATTTGAGCCTATGAAGTCCTTTGCAGTAAACAACATGCAACATGATTGCCTGTGGAGAGAGCTGGAGGGGCTTGTGGCACTGTAGAAAGGCCTGTGGCCCAGTAGGAGCCTGTGGTCCTGTGGAGAGAGCTGAAGGTGTTGTGGCCCTGTGGAAAGGCCTGTGATCCTGTATAGGGGTCTGTTGCCCTGTGGAGAGAGCTGGAGGGGCTCGTGCCCTATGGAAATGACTATGGCCATGTAGAAAGGCCTTTTGGCCTTGAAGATGGGGCTTGTGCCCTGCAGACGGGCCCTGTGACTCTGTGGAGAGAGCTGTTGGGAGTTGTGGCCGTGTGGAAAGTGCATTTGGCCCTGTGGAGGTGAGCTATGGCCCTGTAAAGAGAGCTTCTTGTCCTGTGGAGAGAGCTGGAGGGTGTTGTGGCCCTGTGGAAAGGTATGTGGCCCTATGGATAGGCCCTTTAGCCTTGTGGAAAGGTCTGTGGCCCTGTGGTGAGAGCTGGAAGGAGTTGTGGGCTGTGGAAAAGCCTGTGGTCCTGTGGAGACAGCTGAAGGGGTTGAGGCCCTGTGGAAAGGCCTGTGACCCTGTATAGGGGTCTGTGGCCCCGCAGAGGGGCATGTGGCGATGTAAAGAGAGCTGGAGGGAGTTGTGGCCTGAGGAAAAGGCCATGTGGAGCGGGCTGGAGAGGCCTGTGGAAGGCTCTGGAGTAAGATTTGAGCCTATGAAGTCCTTTGCAGTAAACAACATGCAACATGATTGCCTGTGGAGAGAGCTGGAGGGGCTTGTGGCACTGTGGAAAGGCCTGTGGCCCAGTAGGAGCCTGTGGTCCTGTGGAGAGAGCTGAAGGTGTTGTGGCCCTGTGGAAAGGCCTGTGACCCTGTATAGGGGTCTGTTGCCCTGTGGAGAGAGCTGGAGGGGCTCGTGCCGTATGGAAATGACTATAGCCATGTAGAAAGGCCTTTTGGCCTTGAAGAGGGCGCTTGTGCCCTGCAGACGGGCCCTGTGACTCTGTGGAGAGAGCTGTTGGGAGTTGTAGCCGTGTGGAAAGTGCATTTGGCCCTGTGGAGGTGAGCTATGGCCCTGTAAAGAGAGCTTCTTGTCCTGTGGAGAGAGCTGGAGGGTGTTGTGGCCCTGTGGAAAGGTCTGTGGCCCTATGGATAGGCCCTTTAGCCTTGTGGAAAGGGCTGTGGCCCTGTGGTGAGAGCTGGAAGGAGTTGTGGGCTGTGGAAAAGCCTGTGGTCCTGTGGAGACAGCTGAAGGGGTTGAGGCCCTGTGGAAAGGCCTGTGACCCTGTATAGGGGTCTGTGGCCCCGCAGAGGGGCATGTGGCGATGTAAAGAGAGCTGGAGGGAGTTGTGGCCTGAGGAAAAGGCCATGTGGAGCGGGCTGGAGAGGCCTGTGGAAGGCTCTGGAGTAAGATTTGAGCCTATGAAGTCCTTTGCAGTAAACAACATGCAACATGATTGCCTGTGGAGAGAGCTGGAGGGGCTTGTGGCACTGTAGAAAGGCCTGTGGCCCAGTAGGAGCCTGTGGTCCTGTGGAGAGAGCTGAAGGTGTTGTGGCCCTGTGGAAAGGCCTGTGATCCTGTATAGGGGTCTGTTGCCCTGTGGAGAGAGCTGGAGGGGCTCGTGCCCTATGGAAATGACTATGGCCATGTAGAAAGGCCTTTTGGCCTTGAAAAGGGGGCTTGTGCCCTGCAGACGGGCCCTGTGACTCTGTGGAGAGAGCTGTTGGGAGTTGTGGCCGTGTGGAAAGTGCATTTGGCCCTGTGGAGGTGAGCTATGGCCCTGTAAAGAGAGCTTCTTGTCCTGTGGAGAGAGCTGGAGGGTGTTGTGGCCCTGTGGAAAGGTATGTGGCCCTATGGATAGGCCCTTTAGCCTTGTGGAAAGGGCTGTGGCCCTGTGGTGAGAGCTGGAAGGAGTTGTGGGCTGTGGAAAAGCCTGTGGTCCTGTGGAGACAGCTGAAGGGGTTGAGGCCCTGTGGAAAGGCCTGTGACCCTGTATAGGGGTCTGTGGCCCCGCAGAGGGGCATGTGGCGATGTAAAGAGAGCTGGAGGGAGTTGTGGCCTGAGGAAAAGGCCATGTGGAGCGGGCTGGAGAGGCCTGTGGAAGGCTCTGGAGTAAGATTTGAGCCTATGAAGTCCTTTGCAGTAAACAACATGCAACATGATTGCCTGAGGAGAGAGCAGGAGGGGCTTGTAGCACTGTGGAAAGGCCGGTGGCCCAGTAGGAGCCTGTGGTCCTGTGGAGAGAGCTGAAGGTGTTGTGGCCCTGTGGAAAGGCCTGTGACCCTGTATAGGGGTCCGTTGCCCTGTGGAGAGAGCTGGAGGGGCTCGTGCCGTATGGAAATGACTATAGCCATGTAGAAAGGCCTTTTGGCCTTGAAGAGGGCGCTTGTGCCCTGCAGACGGGCCCTGTGACTCTGTGGAGAGAGCTGTTGGGAGTTGTAGCCGTGTGGAAAGTGCATTTGGCCCTGTGGAGGTGAGCTATGGCCCTGTAAAGAGAGCTTCTTGTCCTGTGGAGAGAGCTGGAGGGTGTTGTGGCCCTGTGGAAAGGTCTGTGGCCCTATGGATAGGCCCTTTAGCCTTGTGGAAAGGGCTGTGGCCCTGTGGTGAGAGCTGGAAGGAGTTGTGGGCTGTGGAAAAGCCTGTGGTCCTGTGGAGACAGCTGAAGGGGTTGAGGCCCTGTGGAAAGGCCTGTGACCCTGTATAGGGTTCTGTGGCCCCGCAGAGGGGCATGTGGCGATGTAAAGAGAGCTGGAGGGAGTTGTGGCCTGAGGAAAAGGCCATGTGGAGCGGGCTGGAGAGGCCTGTGGAAGGCTCTGGAGTAAGATTTGAGCCTATGAAGTCCTTTGCAGTAAACAACATGCAACATGATTGCCTGTGGAGAGAGCTGGAGGGGCTTGTGGCACTGTGGAAAGGCCTGTGGCCCAGTAGGAGCCTGTGGTCCTGTGGAGAGAGCTGAAGGTGTTGTGGCCCTGTGGAAAGGCCTGTGACCCTGTATAGGGGTCCGTTGCCCTGTGGAGAGAGCTGGAGGGGCTCGTGCCGTATGGAAATGACTATAGCCATGTAGAAAGGCCTTTTGGCCTTGAAGAGGGCGCTTGTGCCCTGCAGACGGGCCCTGTGACTCTGTGGAGAGAGCTGTTGGGAGTTGTAGCCGTGTGGAAAGTGCATTTGGCCCTGTGGAGGTGAGCTATGGCCCTGTAAAGAGAGCTTCTTGTCCTGTGGAGAGAGCTGGAGGGTGTTGTGGCCCTGTGGAAAGGTATGTGGCCCTATGGATAGGCCCTTTAGCCTTGTGGAAAGGGCTGTGGCCCTGTGGTGAGAGCTGGAAGGAGTTGTGGGCTGTGGAAAAGCCTGTGGTCCTGTGGAGACAGCTGAAGGGGTTGAGGCCCTGTGGAAAGGCCTGTGACCCTGTATAGGGGTCTGTGGCCCTGCAGAGGGGCATGTGGCGATGTAAAGAGAGCTGGAGGGAGTTGTGGCCTGAGGAAAAGGCCATGTGGAGCGGGCTGGAGAGGCCTGTGGAAGGCTCTGGAGTAAGATTTGAGCCTATGAAGTCCTTTGCAGTAAACAACATGCAACATGATTGCCTGTGGAGAGAGCTGGAGGGGCTTGTGGCACTGTGGAAAGGCCTGTGGCCCAGTAGGAGCCTGTGGTCCTGTGGAGAGAGCTGAAGGTGTTGTGGCCCTGTGGAAAGGCCTGTGACCCTGTATATGGTCCGTTGCCCTGTGGAGAGAGCTGGAGGGGCTCGTGCCGTATGTAAATGACTATAGCCATGTAGAAAGGCCTTTTGGCCTTGAAGAGGGCGCTTGTGCCCTGCAGACGGGCCCTGTGACTCTGTGGAGAGAGCTGTTGGGAGTTGTAGCCGTGTGGAAAGTGCATTTGGCCCTGTGGAGGTGAGCTATGGCCCTGTAAAGAGAGCTTCTTGTCCTGTGGAGAGAGCTGGAGGGTGTTGTGGCCCTGTGGAAAGGTCTGTGGCTCTATGGATAGGCCCTTTAGCCTTGTAGAAAGGGCTGTGGCCCTGTGGTGAGAGCTGGAAGGAGTTGTGGGCTGTGGAAAAGCCTGTGGTCCTGTGGAGACAGCTGAAGGGGTTGAGGCCCTGTGGAAAGGCCTGTGACCCTGTATAGGGGTCTGTGGCCCCGCAGAGGGGCATGTGGCGATGTAAAGAGAGCTGGAGGGAGTTGTGGCCTGAGGAAAAGGCCATGTGGAGCGGGCTGGAGAGGCCTGTGGAAGGTTCTGGAGTAAGATTTGAGCCTATGAAGTCCTTTGCAGTAAACAACATGCAACATGATTGCCTGTGGAGAGAGCTGGAGGGGCTTGTGGCACTGTGGAAAGGCCTGTGGCCCAGTAGGAGCCTGTGGTCCTGTGGAGAGAGCTGAAGGTGTTGTGGCCCTGTGGAAAGGCCTGTGACCCTGTATAGGGGTCCGTTGCCCTGTGGAGAGAGCTGGAGGGGCTCGTGCCGTATGGAAATGACTATAGCCATGTAGAAAGGCCTTTTGGCCTTGAAGAGGGCGCTTGTGCCCTGCAGACGGGCCCTGTGACTCTGTGGAGAGAGCTGTTGGGAGTTGTAGCCGTGTGGAAAGTGCATTTGGCCCTGTGGAGGTGAGCTATGGCCCTGTAAAGAGAGCTTCTTGTCCTGTGGAGAGAGCTGGAGGGTGTTGTGGCCCTGTGGAAAGGTCTGTGGCCCTATGGATAGGCCCTTTAGCCTTGTGGAAAGGGCTGTGGCCCTGTGGTGAGAGCTGGAAGGAGTTGTGGGCTGTGGAAAAGCCTGTGGTCCTGTGGAGACAGCTGAAGGGGTTGAGGCCCTGTGGAAAGGCCTGTGACCCTGTATAGGGGTCTGTGGCCCCGCAGAGGGGCATGTGGCGATGTAAAGAGAGCTGGAGGGAGTTGTGGACTGAGGAAAAGGCCATGTGGAGCGGGCTGGAGAGGCCTGTGGAAGGCTCTGGAGTAAGATTTGAGCCTATGAAGTCCTTTGCAGTAAACAACATGCAACATGATTGCCTGTGGAGAGAGCTGGAGGGGCTTGTGGCACTATGGAAAGGCCTGTGGCCCAGTAGGAGCCTGTGGTCCTGTGGAGAGAGCTGAAGGTGTTGTGGCCCTGTGGAAAGGCCTGTGACCCTGTATAGGGGTCCGTTGCCCTGTGGAGAGAGCTGGAGGGGCTCGTGCCATATGGAAATGACTATAGCCATGTAGAAAGGCCTTTTGGCCTTGAAGAGGGCGCTTGTGCCCTGCAGACGGGCCCTGTGACTCTGTGGAGAGAGCTGTTGGGAGTTGTAGCCGTGTGGAAAGTGCATTTGGCCCTGTGGAGGTGAGCTATGGCCCTGTAAAGAGAGCTTCTTCTCCTGTGGAGAGAGCTGGAGGGTGTTGTGGCCCTGTGGAAAGGTATGTGGCCCTATGTATAGGCCCTTTAGCCTTGTGGAAAGGGCTGTGGCCCTGTGGTGAGAGCTGGAAGGAGTTGTGGGCTGTGGAAAAGCCTGTGGTCCTGTGGAGACAGCTGAAGGGGTTGAGGCCCTGTGGAAAGGCCTGTGACCCTGTATAGGGGTCTGTGGCCCCGCAGAGGGGCATGTGGCGATGTAAAGAGAGCTGGAGGGAGTTGTGGCCTGAGGAACAGGCCATGTGGAGCGGGCTGGAGAGGCCTGTGGAAGGCTCTGGAGTAAGATTTGAGCCTATGAAGTCCTTTGCAGTAAACAACATGCAACATGATTGCCTGTGGAGAGAGCTGGAGGGGCTTGTGGCACTGTGGAAAGGCCTGTGGCCCAGTAGGAGCCTGTGGTCCTGTGGAGAGAGCTGAAGGTGTTGTGGCTCTGTGGAAAGGCCTGTGACCCTGTATAGGGGTCCGTTGCCCTGTGGAGAGAGCTGGAGGGGCTCGTGCCGTATGGAAATGACTATAGCCATGTAGAAAGGCCTTTTGGCCTTGAAGAGGGCGCTTGTGCCCTGCAGACGGGCCCTGTGACTCTGTGGAGAGAGCTGTTGGGAGTTGTAGCCGTGTGGAAAGTGCATTTGGCCCTGTGGAGGTGAGCTATGGTCCTGTAAAGAGAGCTTCTTGTCCTGTGGAGAGAGCTGGAGGGTGTTGTGGCCCTGTGGAAAGGTCTGTGGCCCTATGGATAGGCCCTTTAGCCTTGTGGAAAGGGCTGTGGCCCTGTGGTGAGAGCTGGAAGGAGTTGTGGGCTGTGGAAAAGCCTGTGGTCCTGTGAAGACAGCTGAAGGGGTTGAGGCCCTGTGGAAAGGCCTGTGACCCTGTATAGGGGTCTGTGGCCCCACAGAGGGGCATGTGGCGATGTAAAGAGAGCTGGAGGGAGTTGTGGCCTGAGGAAAAGGCCATGTGGAGCGGGCTGGAGAGGCCTGTGGAAGGCTCTGGAGTAAGATTTGAGCCTATGAAGTCCTTTGCAGTAAACAACATGCAACATGATTGCCTGTGGAGAGAGCTGGAGGGGCTTGTGGCACTGTGGAAAGGCCTGTGGCCCAGTAGGAGCCTGTGGTCCTGTGGAGAGAGCTGAAGGTGTTGTGGCCCTGTGGAAAGGCCTGTGACCCTGTATAGGGGTCCGTTGCCCTGTGGAGAGAGCTGGAGGGGCTCGTGCCGTATGGAAATGACTATAGCCATGTAGAAAGGCCTTTTGGCCTTGAAGAGGGCGCTTGTGCCCTGCAGACGGGCCCTGTGACTCTGTGGAGAGAGCTGTTGGGAGTTGTAGCCGTGTGGAAAGTGCATTTGGCCCTGTGGAGGTGAGCTATGGCCCTGTAAAGAGAGCTTCTTGTCCTGTGGAGAGAGCTGGAGGGTGTTGTGGCCCTGTGGAAAGGTCTGTGGCCCTATGGATAGGCCCTTTAGCCTTGTGGAAAGGGCTGTGGCCCTGTGGTGAGAGCTGGAAGGAGTTGTGGGCTGTGGAAAAGCCTGTGGTCCTGTGGAGACAGCTGAAGGGGTTGAGGCCCTGTGGAAAGGCCTGTGACCCTGTATAGGGGTCTGTGGCCCCGCAGAGGGGCATGTGGCGATGTAAAGAGAGCTGGAGGGAGTTGTGGCCTGAGGAAAAGGCCATGTGGAGCGGGCTGGAGAGGCCTGTGGAAGGCTCTGGAGTAAGATTTGAGCCTATGAAGTCCTTTGCAGTAAACAACATGCAACATGATTGCCTGTGGAGAGAGCTGGAGGGGCTTGTGGCACTGTAGAAAGGCCTGTGGCCCAGTAGGAGCCTGTGGTCCTGTGGAGAGAGCTGAAGGTGTTGTGGCCCTGTGGAAAGGCCTGTGATCCTGTATAGGGGTCTGTTGCCCTGTGGAGAGAGCTGGAGGGGCTCGTGCCCTATGGAAATGACTATGGCCATGTAGAAAGGCCTTTTGGCCTTGAAGAGGGGGCTTGTGCCCTGCAGACGGGCCCTGTGACTCTGTGGAGAGAGCTGTTGGGAGTTGTGGCCGTGTGGAAAGTGCATTTGGCCCTGTGGAGGTGAGCTATGGCCCTGTAAAGAGAGCTTCTTGTCCTGTGGAGAGAGCTGGAGGGTGTTGTGGCCCTGTGGAAAGGTATGTGGCCCTATGGATAGGCCCTTTAGCCTTGTGGAAAGGGCTGTGGCCCTGTGGTGAGAGCTGGAAGGAGTTGTGGGCTGTGTAAAAGCCTGTGGTCCTGTGGAGACAGCTGAAGGGGTTGAGGCCCTGTGGAAAGGCCTGTGACCCTGTATAGGGGTCTGTGGCCCCGCAGAGGGGCATGTGGCGATGTAAAGAGAGCTGGAGGGAGTTGTGGCCTGAGGAAAAGGCCATGTGGAGCGGGCTGGAGAGGCCTGTGGAAGGCTCTGGAGTAAGATTTGAGCCTATGAAGTCCTTTGCAGTAAACAACATGCAACATGATTGCCTGTGGAGAGAGCTGGAGGGGCTTGTGGCACTGTGGAAAGGCCTGTGGCCCAGTAGGAGCCTGTGGTCCTGTGGAGAGAGCTGAAGGTGTTGTGGCCCTGTGGAAAGGCCTGTGACCCTGTATAGGGGTCCGTTGCCCTGTGGAGAGAGCTGGAGGGGCTCGTGCCGTATGGAAATGACTATAGCCATGTAGAAAGGCCTTTTGGCCTTGAAGAGGGGGCTTGTGCCCTGCAGACGGGCCCTGTGACTCTGTGGAGAGAGCTGTTGGGAGTTGTAGCCGTGTGGAAAGTGCATTTGGCCCTGTGGAGGTGGGCTATGGCCCTGTAAAGAGAGCTTCTTGTCCTGTGGAGAGAGCTGGAGGGTGTTGTGGCCCTGTGGAAAGGTCTGTGGCCCTATGGATAGGCCCTTTAGCCTTGTGGAAAGGGCTGTGGCCCTGTGGTGAGAGCTGGAAGGAGTTGTGGGCTGTGGAAAAGCCTGTGGTCCTGTGGAGACAGCTGAAGGGGTTGAGGCCCTGTGGAAAGGCCTGTGACCCTGTATATCGGTCTGTGGCCCCGCAGAGGGGCATGTGGCGATGTAAAGAGAGCTGGAGGGAGTTGTGGCCTGAGGAAAAGGCCATGTGGAGCGGGCTGGAGAGGCCTGTGGAAGGCTCTGGAGTAAGATTTGAGCCTATGAAGTCCTTTGCAGTAAACAACATGCAACATGATTGCCTGTGGAGAGAGCTGGAGGGGCTTGTGGCACTGTGGAAAGGCCTGTGGCCCAGTAGGAGCCTGTGGTCCTGTGGAGAGAGCTGAAGGTGTTGTGGCCCTGTGGAAAGGCCTGTGACCCTGTATAGGGGTCCGTTGCCCTGTGGAGAGAGCTGGAGGGGCTCGTGCCGTATGGAAATGACTATAGCCATGTAGAAAGGCCTTTTGGCCTTGAAGAGGGCGCTTGTGCCCTGCAGACGGGCCCTGTGACTCTGTGGAGAGAGCTGTTGGGAGTTGTAGCCGTGTGGAAAGTGCATTTGGCCCTGTGGAGGTGAGCTATGGCCCTGTAAAGAGAGCTTCTTGTCCTGTGGAGAGAGCTGGAGGGTGTTGTGGCCCTGTGGAAAGGTCTGTGGCCCTATGGATAGGCCCTTTAGCCTTGTGGAAAGGGCTGTGGCCCTGTGGTGAGAGCTGGAAGGAGTTGTGGGCTGTGGAAAAGCCTGTGGTCCTGTGGAGACAGCTGAAGGGGTTGAGGCCCTGTGGAAAGGCCTGTGACCCTGTATAGGGGTCTGTGGCCCCGCAGAGGGGCATGTGGCAATGTAAAGAGAGCTGGAGGGAGTTGTGGCCTGAGGAAAAGGCCATGTGGAGCGGGCTGGAGAGGCCTGTGGAAGGCTCTGGAGTAAGATTTGAGCCTATGAAGTCCTTTGCAGTAAACAACATGCAACATGATTGCCTGTGGAGAGAGCTGGAGGGGCTTGTGGCACTGTAGAAAGGCCTGTGGCCCAGTAGGAGCCTGTGGTCCTGTGGAGAGAGCTGAAGGTGTTGTGGCCCTGTGGAAAGGCCTGTGATCCTGTATAGGGGTCTGTTGCCCTGTGGAGAGAGCTGGAGGGGCTCGTGCCCTATGGAAATGACTATGGCCATGTAGAAAGGCCTTTTGGCCTTGAAGAGGGGGCTTGTGCCCTGCAGACGGGCCCTGTGACTCTGTGGAGAGAGCTGTTGGGAGTTGTGGCCGTGTGGAAAGTGCATTTGGCCCTGTGGAGGTGAGGTATGGCCCTGTAAAGAGAGCTTCTTGTCCTGTGGAGAGAGCTGGAGGGTGTTGTGGCCCTGTGGAAAGGTATGTGGCCCTATGGATAGGCCCTTTAGCCTTGTGGAAAGGGCTGTGGCCCTGTGGTGAGAGCTGGAAGGAGTTGTGGGCTGTGGAAAAGCCTGTGGTCCTGTGGAGACAACTGAAGGGGTTGAGGCCCTGTGGAAAGGCCTGTGACCCTGTATAGGGGTCTGTGGCCCCGCAGAGGGGCATGTGGCGATGTAAAGAGAGCTGGAGGGAGTTGTGGCCTGAGGAAAAGGCCATGTGGAGCGGGCTGGAGAGGCCTGTGGAAGGCTCTGGAGTAAGATTTGAGCCTATGAAGTCCTTTGCAGTAAACAACATGCAACATGATTGCCTGTGGAGAGAGCTGGAGGGGCTTGTGGCACTGTGGAAAGGCCTGTGGCCCAGTAGGAGCCTGTGGTCCTGTGGAGAGAGCTGAAGGTGTTGTGGCCCTGTGGAAAGGCCTGTGACCCTGTATAGGGGTCCGTTGCCCTGTGGAGAGAGCTGGAGGGGCTCTTGCCGTATGGAAATGACTATAGCCATGTAGAAAGGCCTTTTGGCCTTGAAGAGGGCGCTTGTGCCCTGCAGACGGGCCCTGTGACTCTGTGGAGAGAGCTGTTGGGAGTTGTAGCCGTGTGGAAAGTGCATTTGGCCCTGTGGAGGTGAGCTATGGCCCTGTAAAGAGAGCTTCTTGTCCTGTGGAGAGAGCTGGAGGGTGTTGTGGCCCTGTGGAAAGGTCTGTGGCCCTATGGATAGGCCCTTTAGCCTTGTGGAAAGGGCTGTGGCCCTGTGGTGAGAGCTGGAAGGAGTTGTGGGCTGTGGAAAAGCCTGTGGTCCTGTGGAGACAGCTGAAGGGGTTGAGGCCCTGTGGAAAGGCCTGTGACCCTGTATAGGGGTCTGTGGCCCCGCAGAGGGGCATGTGGCGATGTAAAGAGAGCTGGAGGGAGTTGTGGCCTGAGGAAAAGGCCATGAGGAGCGGGCTGGAGAGGCCTGTGGAAGGCTCTGGAGTAAGATTTGAGCCTATGAAGTCCTTTGCAGTAAACAACATGCAACATGATTGCCTGTGAAGAGAGCTGGAGGGGCTTGTGGCACTGTAGAAAGGCCTGTGGCCCAGTAGGAGCCTGTGGTCCTGTGGAGAGAGCTGAAGGTGTTGTGGCCCTGTGGAAAGGCCTGTGATCCTGTATAGGGGTCTGTTGCCCTGTGGAGAGAGCTGGAGGGGCTCGTGCCCTATGGAAATGACTATGGCCATGTAGAAAGGCCTTTTGGCCTTGAAGAGGGGGCTTGTGCCCTGCAGACGGGCCCTGTGACTCTGTGGAGAGAGCTGTTGGGAGTTGTGGCCGTGTGGAAAGTGCATTTGGCCCTGTGGAGGTGAGCTATGGCCCTGTAAAGAGAGCTTCTTGTCCTGTGGAGAGAGCTGGAGGGTGTTGTGGCCCTGTGGAAAGGTATGTGGCCCTATGGATAGGCCCTTTAGCCTTGTGGAAAGGGCTGTGGCCCTGTGGTGAGAGCTGGAAGGAGTTGTGGGCTGTGGAAAAGCCTGTGGTCCTGTGGAGACAGCTGAAGGGGTTGAGGCCCTGTGGAAAGGCCTGTGACCCTGTATAGGGGTCTGTGGCCCCGCAGAGGGGCATGTGGCGATGTAAAGAGAGCTGGAGGGAGTTGTGGCCTGAGGAAAAGGCCATGTGGAGCGGGCTGGAGAGGCCTGTGGAAGGCTCTGGAGTAAGATTTGAGCCTATGAAGTCCTTTGCAGTAAACAACATGCAACATGATTGCCTGTGGAGAGAGCTGGAGGGGCTTGTGGCACTGTGGAAAGGCCTGTGGCCCAGTAGGAGCCTGTGGTCCTGTGGAGAGAGCTGAAGGTGTTGTGGCCCTGTGGAAAGGCCTGTGATCCTGTATAGGGGTCCGTTGCCCTGTGGAGAGAGCTGGAGGGGCTCGTGCCGTATGGAAATGACTATAGCCATGTAGAAAGGCCTTTTGGCCTTGAAGAGGGCGCTTGTGCCCTGCAGACGGGCCCTGTGACTCTGTGGAGAGAGCTGTTGGGAGTTGTAGCCGTGTGGAAAGTGCATTTGGCCCTGTGGAGGTGAGCTATGGCCCTGTAAAGAGAGCTTCTTGTCCTGTGGAGAGAACTGGAGGGTGTTGTGGCCCTGTGGAAAGGTATGTGGCCCTATAGATAGGCCCTTTAGCCTTGTGGAAAGGGCTGTGGCCCTGTGGTGAGAGCTGGAAGGAGTTGTGGGCTGTGGAAAAGCCTGTGGTCCTGTGGAGACAGCTGAAGGGGTTGAGGCCCTGTGGAAAGGCCTGTGACCCTGTATAGGGGTCTGTGGCCCCGCAGAGGGGCATGTGGCGATGTAAAGAGAGCTGGAGGGAGTTGTGGCCTGAGGAACAGGCCATGTGGAGCGGGCTGGAGAGGCCTGTGGAAGGCTCTGGAGTAAGATTTGAGCCTATGAAGTCCTTTGCAGTAAACAACATGCAACATGATTGCCTGTGGAGAGAGCTGGAGGGGCTTGTGGCACTGTGGAAAGGCCTGTGGCCCAGTAGGAGCCTGTGGTCCTGTGGAGAGAGCTGAAGGTGTTGTGGCCCTGTGGAAAGGCCTGTGACCCTGTATAGGGGTCCGTTGCCCTGTGGAGAGAGCTGGAGGGGCTCGTGCCGTATGGAAATGACTATAGCCATGTAGAAAGGCCTTTTGGCCTTGAAGAGGGCGCTTGTGCCCTGCAGACGGGCCCTGTGACTCTGTGGAGAGAGCTGTTGGGAGTTGTAGCCGTGTGGAAAGTGCATTTGGCCCTGTGGAGGTGAGCTATGGCCCTGTAAAGAGAGCTTCTTGTCCTGTGGAGAGAGCTGGAGGGTGTTGTGGCCCTGTGGAAAGGTCTGTGGCCCTATGGATAGGCCCTTTAGCCTTGTGGAAAGGGCTGTGGCCCTGTGGTGAGAGCTGGAAGGAGTTGTGGGCTGTGGAAAAGCCTGTGGTCCTGTGGAGACAGCTGAAGGGGTTGAGGCCCTGTGGAAAGGCCTGTGACCCTGTATAGGGGTCTGTGGCCCCGCAGAGGGGCATGTGGCGATGTAAAGAGAGCTGGAGGGAGTTGTGGCCTGAGGAAAAGGCCATGTGGAGCGGGCTGTAGAGGCCTGTGGAAGGCTCTGGAGTAAGATTTGAGCCTATGAAGTCCTTTGCAGTAAACAACATGCAAATTGATTGCCTGTGGAGAGAGCTGGAGGGGCTTGTGGCACTGTGGAAAGGCCTGTGGCCCAATAGGAGCCTGTGGTCCTGTGGAGAGAGCTGAAGGTGTTGTGGCCGTGTGGAAAGGCCTGTGACCCTGTATAGGGGTCCGTTGCCCTGTGGAGAGAGCTGGAGGGGCTCGTGCCGTATGGAAATGACTATAGCCATGTAGAAAGGCCTTTTGGCCTTGAAGAGGGCGCTTGTGCCCTGCAGACGGGCCCTGTGACTCTGTGGAGAGAGCTGTTGGGAGTTGTAGCCGTGTGGAAAGTGCATTTGGCCCTGTGGAGGTGAGCTATGGCCCTGTAAAGAGAGCTTCTTGTCCTGTGGAGAGAGCTGGAGGGTGTTGTGGCCCTGTGGAAAGGTCTGTGGCCCTATGGATAGGCCCTTTAGCCTTGTGGAAAGGGCTGTGGCCCTGTGGTGAGAGCTGGAAGGAGTTGTGGGCTGTGGAAAAGCCTGTGGTCCTGTGGAGACAGCTGAAGGGGTTGAGGCCCTGTGGAAAGGCCTGTGACCCTGTATAGGGGTCTGTGGCCCCGCAGAGGGGCATGTGGCGATGTAAAGAGAGCTGGAGGGAGTTGTGGCCTGAGGAAAAGGCCATGTGGAGCGGGCTGGAGAGGCCTGTGGAAGGCTCTGGAGTAAGATTTGAGCCTATGAAGTCCTTTGCAGTAAACAACATGCAACATGATTGCCTGTGGAGAGAGCTGGAGGGGCTTGTGGCACTGTAGAAAGGCCTGTGGCCCAGTAGGAGCCTGTGGTCCTGTGGAGAGAGCTGAAGGTGTTGTGGCCCTGTGGAAAGGCCTGTGATCCTGTATAGGGGTCTGTTGCCCTGTGGAGAGAGCTGGAGGGGCTCGTGCCCTATGGAAATGACTATGGCCATGTAGAAAGGCCTTTTGGCCTTGAAGAGGGGGCTTGTGCCCTGCAGACGGGCCCTGTGACTCTGTGGAGAGAGCTGTTGGGAGTTGTGGCCGTGTGGAAAGTGCATTTGGCCCTGTGGAGGTGAGGTATGGCCCTGTAAAGAGAGCTTCTTGTCCTGTGGAGAGAGCTGGAGGGTGTTGTGGCCCTGTGGAAAGGTATGTGGCCCTATGGATAGGCCCTTTAGCCTTGTGGAAAGGGCTGTGGCCCTGTGGTGAGAGCTGGAAGGAGTTGTGGGCTGTGGAAAAGCCTGTGGTCCTGTGGAGACAGCTGAAGGGGTTGAGGCCCTGTTGAAAGGCCTGTGACCCTGTATAGGGGTCTGTGGCCCCGCAGAGGGGCATGTGGCGATGTAAAGAGAGCTGGAGGGAGTTGTGGCCTGAGGAAAAGGCCATGTGGAGCGGGCTGGAGAGGCCTGTGGAAGGCTCTGGAGTAAGATTTGAGCCTATGAAGTCCTTTGCAGTAAACAACATGCAACATGATTGCCTGTGGAGAGAGCTGGAGGGGCTTGTGGCACTGTGGAAAGGCCTGTGGCCCAGTAGGAGCCTGTGGTCCTGTGGAGAGAGCTGAAGGTGTTGTGGCCCTGTGGAAAGGCCTGTGACCCTGTATAGGGGTCCGTTGCCCTGTGGAGAGAGCTGGAGGGGCTCGTGCCGTATGGAAATGACTATAGCCATGTAGAAAGGCCTTTTGGCCTTGAAGAGGGCGCTTGTGCCCTGCAGACGGGCCCTGTGACTCTGTGGAGAGAGCTGTTGGGAGTTGTAGCCGTGTGGAAAGTGCATTTGGCCCTGTGGAGGTGAGCTATGGCCCTGTAAAGAGAGCTTCTTGTCCTGTGGAGAGAGCTGGAGGGTGTTGTGGCCCTGTGGAAAGGTCTGTGGCCCTATGGATAGGCCCTTTAGCCTTGTGGAAAGGGCTGTGGCCCTGTGGTGAGAGCTGGAAGGAGTTGTGGGCTGTGGAAAAGCCTGTGGTCCTGTGGAGACAGCTGAAGGGGTTGAGGCCCTGTGGAAAGGCCTGTGACCCTGTATAGGGGTCTGTGGCCCCGCAGAGGGGCATGTGGCGATGTAAATGTAGCACCCTGAGGATTCGGCTGCTACAGGGGTATTGCACCTCAACCCAGAGGTGTGATATTCCACTCCCGGGTAAGGATGGAGTGTGGAACTGAGCTCGGTAGGCTGCATGCACTACATACATCCCATTTCCGAGGAACAGGCCGACGGTACTCCCACTTAGAAATGTGCAGGTACGACCGAGTCTGTTCCTGGCTGGAGTGGGAGGGGGGTGGTACATCCCAAGTAGTGTAGGGGCAGATAGGGGGAGCAGCCTGGGTAAAGATAGGAGCTCATTGGGTGCTGGTCACCTGAGCTCACACATAGAGGGTGTATATAAGGTGGGCACCAACTAAGAACAGGGTCAGTTGCAGAGAGAAAGTCAGCGAGCTGAGGAGAAGAGAGACCCAGAGTGAGAGAGGAGAAAGAGAGACCCAGAGGGGGAAACAGAAGAAAAGGACTCTAAGACCCCAAATTAAATCCCCGGGTGAAGAGTCGGCACAGGGTACCGGAACCCAAGCTGGTGGGGGCAAAAACACACCCCAGCCAGAGACCAGAGACCGTGGGCAGCGTTTGCCACGGTCACCCACCACATCCACCACGAAGGAATACCACGTGGAGGGTCAGGGAACCCGAGGCCAAGGGTCTCCCAACAGAAGGCCCGAGGGAGCTGGACCTGGGTGGATCAATAGTGGGGACGGCCAGAGAAAGGACAGAAGGAGAGCTCAGGGTCACGCTCCGGACTTATTTGGGGGTTGGCTGGATCCAGAACCTGGTGGACGCAGCACGGCTCGGGAGGTCACTCGAAGCTGGAGTGACCAGAACATCAGCAGTGAGTAAACATCCTAAACTGCATAACCCGACTCTGTCTCTGATTGCCGTCTACACTGCATCACCACAACTCCCATCCCCTGCACCTGATCCCCCTGAGGCTATACCCCTCCCGTTGGGGGTTATCCTATCAAGCTGCACCAATACCACCAGCCTCAGCGGACCCTGCTGCAGCGGCGGCCACAGTGACCGCAACACAACGGGTGGCGTAGTCGACATTAAGAACTTGATAACATCTGTAGGACTGCCACATACAACTGAGTTTGACACCCTGGGCACGGACCGGGTCACAGCCACTCGGAAGACTACAACTCCCATCTGATCCGGCTCCGGATATTCCCCCTAAAGAATATGGCCCAGGGGGCGCGTCAACTTTGGCGTAGTCGGCAGGATTACGTGCCCGCAACACCCGGGTACTGCGTGCCTGAAGAAAAGTGCAAGTTTACCTCAGAACGAAGTCTCCTGCCGGTTCCGGAGGGTCCCCGCCATCGGACCCCATCACCAGTCGATTCCAGCCGGTTGTCCGCCATCAACGGCGTTTTCCCGCCATCTGCAGAGTTTCCCGCCACTGGGAAGCGATTCCCGCCATTTCCAAAGGTTTCCCGCCTTGGAAGAGCGGACGCCATTATGGGCGTGCCAGAGGGTGGCGAGAGGCCACCTCCCATCGTGGGCCAGGACCGAAAATGGCGCCAAAAGTGGAAACCGCCCCCACCAACAGAGACTGTGATGCTAGAGGTGTCTGTCAGCGTGAAAGAACCGCCCCTGGAGCTGACAGTCACCAAGTGGCCCCGGGACCGCCCTCGAAGTGGGAGGAGACGAAAGGAGAGAGCAAAGATGGGTGCCGCCTGGAGCAGTCTAGAGCGAGCGCACCCGGAGGCAAGAAGCCTGGAGAAGAGTAACGGAGGAGCTCACCCGGAGATGGCGAGAGAGCAGAGCAGCACCGGCCCGCTGGCCAGGAGCCTGCTGGAAGAAGAGCAGAGCAGCACCGACCCGTTGGTCAGGAGCCTGCTGGAAACCACGACCCCACTAGGCCTAGTGGAGGTCCTTGCACAGCTCCCCCGAGACCGGGAGTGTGCACAGACTGCCCTGGAGGGCCTCGCACGGAGGATGGCCCGGGTACAGCGAGAGACATTGGCGGAGTGGAGCCGAGAGATGGCCCAGCAAACCAAGACCCGGAGCACGCCAGCCAAGATGAGGAGACAGACCGCCTCTGAGGATGGCGCGGGAGGACCCAAGGCCGGAGACGGCGCCGAGAAGGGAGCCGAACGCATGGAGGCAGGTAAAGGGGACGTCTATACCCCAAACCGGGACACCGCTTACCTGCCCCAGCTCCCCGTCGCAGAGCCCGAAAGTCCCCCTGCTGTGCCCGAAAACGCCATGTCACCGACGCAGACTAGGCCCCAACCGGAAGCCGCCGCCGCGACCCCTGTGACGCCATGCGCACCGACCCCGAGCGTGGCAAAACAGGAAGTAACACCAACCTGGTCGCAGGGCCTAGAATTCCCGGGCGTCGCATCACCAACAGCGCCCCCTACCTCCGCGGAGCCTCCGGCCTGGCCGCAAGGCCAGGTAGCCCAGGGCGCCGCCGTCCTAACGGTGCCCTTCACCTTCCAGGTGCCCCAGGCCTGGCCGCAAGGCCTGGGCAACCCGGGCGCCACCACCACCGCGCCCGCGCCCGTAAAACCAAGGGTGCCGCGTCTGGGAGAGGACTTGTTTGCCCAGCACACGTGGCCGGACGGGCAGCCTTTCATCTGGCCCCAGGAATATTATGGACTGGAGCACCAGAGGAGGGTTGGGGCCATGTGTGCACCCCTGATTCCGGCTCCGAAGCCCGTGATAAGGATCTCGCCCCCGCTTGAAGAGACCCAATTTGAGTGGGACCCCACCGGAGAAGACCTAATGGGGTTCACTCAAGAAACCAGGGCAGCTGCAGCGGAGCGTGCTGAGTGCTGCCGACAGCAGCTCGAGGAGTTTGCGAGGGAGCGGAGAGAGAGGCGGGTCCGGGAACAACAGGCCCAAATAAGGAGCGCCGAGCAGAAGAGCCGAACCAGGAGGGATCCCCGTGCAGCGCACAGTCCCCGCACCACCGGGACTGTAATTAAGTTCAACATGCAGCATGGGTGGGGCTTCATCAGAGACCACAACACCCCCGGCGACGTCTTTGTCACGCGCAGAGATGTGGAGTCCCATCTGCCGGAGGGGCACAGAGGTCGTGACCTTTACATCGGGGACGAGGTCACCTTTACCCGGCACAAGTGTGCCAAAGGACCTTACGCCCTCCATGTGCATCGCCTGACAGAGGAGGAGCTGCGATGTGAGGAGGAAGAGCAAGAGGATCCGGACGGGTCTGAAGCTAAGATCCCCAAAGAAGGAGCAGGAGGAAGACGTTGTTGAGTACAGCGGAGCAGGTGCTGTAAATAGTTACCCGATCGGGGTACAAAGAAACTGTTACTGCTAATATAGTCCCCGTTGGGACCAGCTGAGTGAACTGTTCACCCGTTTACCCTTAATCCCACAGGCTGAGGACTGTGAGCAGCCATTCCCTTTCCCTCTTAACTGGCCGAGGACTGAGAGCGGCCATATCCTTGTATATAGTTGCGCGTCCTAAAGCGCCCCCTACTGGTTTTACTGTTAAATCATCTTAAAGAAAGGAACTGTCGCACTATGCCCGGTCAACAGTTGCCCAGTGACCGGAGGAGGAACAAGAGACGACGAGAATGTTTAATGCTGCTAATTTATATAAAGTTTTATATGTTTTATATGTTTATGTTTATATGAAAATTTTTGTATGCTTTGTGATGTTTTTGTCTTACAGCCCGAGGACGTGCTGTGATTTACCAGGGGGGAATGTAGCACCCTGAGGATTCGGCTGCTACAGGGGTATTGCACCTCAACCCAGAGGTGTGATATTCCACTCCCGGGTAAGGATGGAGTGTGGAACTGAGCTCGGTAGGCTGCATGCACTACATACATCCCATTTCCGAGGAACAGGCCGACGGTACTCCCACTTAGAAATGTGCAGGTACGACCGAGTCTGTTCCTGGCTGGAGTGGGAGGGGGGTGGTACATCCCAAGTAGTGTAGGGGCAGATAGGGGGAGCAGCCTGGGTAAAGATAGGAGCTCATTGGGTGCTGGTCACCTGAGCTCACGCATAGAGGGTGTATATAAGGTGGGCACCAACTAAGAACAGGGTCAGTTGCAGAGAGAAAGTCAGCGAGCTGAGGAGAAGAGAGACCCAGAGTGAGAGAGGAGAAAGAGAGACCCAGAGGGGGAAACAGAAGAAAAGGACTCTAAGACCCCAAATTAAATCCCCGGGTGAAGAGTCGGCACAGGGTACCGGAACCCAAGCTGGTGGGGGCAAAAACACACCCCAGCCAGAGACCGGAGACCGTGGGCAGCGTTTGCCACGGTCACCCACCACATCCACCACGAAGGCATACCACGTGGAGGGTCAGGGAACCCGAGGCCAAGGGTCTCCCAACAGAAGGCCCGAGGGAGCTGGACCTGGGTGGATCAATAGTGGGGACGGCCAGAGAAAGGACAGAAGGAGAGCTCAGGGTCACGCTCCGGACTTATTTGGGGGTTGGCTGGATCCAGAACCTGGTGGACGCAGCACGGCTCGGGAGGTCACTCGAAGCTGGAGTGACCAGAACATCAGCAGTGAGTAAACATCCTAAACTGCATAACCCGACTCTGTCTCTGATTGCCGTCTACACTGCATCACCACAACTCCCATCCTCTGCACCTGATCCCCCTGAGGCTATAACCCTCCCGTTGGGGGTTATCCTATCAAGCTGCACCAATACCACCAGCCTCAGCGGACCCTGCTGCAGCGGCGGCCACAGTGACCGCAACACAACGGGTGGCGTAGTCGACATTAAGAACTTGATAACATCTGTAGGACTGCCACATACAACTGAGTTTGACACCCTGGGCACGGACCGGGTCACAGCCACTCGGAAGACTACAACTCCCATCTGATCCGGCTCCGGATATTCCCCCTAAAGAATATGGCCCAGGGGGCGCGTCATAAAGAGAGCTGGAGGGAGTTGTGGCCTGAGGAAAAGGCCATGTGGAGCGGGCTGGAGAGGCCTGTGGAAGGCTCTGGAGTAAGATTTGAGCCTATGAAGTCCTTTGCAGTAAACAACATGCAACATGATTGCCTGTGGAGAGAGCTGGAGGGGCTTGTGGCACTGTAGAAAGGCCTGTGGCCCAGTAGGAGCCTGTGGTCCTGTGGAGAGAGCTGAAGGTGTTGTGGCCCTGTGGAAAGGCCTGTGATCCTGTATAGGGGTCTGTTGCCCTGTGGAGAGAGCTGGAGGGGCTCGTGCCCTATGGAAATGACTATGGCCATGTAGAAAGGCCTTTTGGCCTTGAAGAGGGGGCTTGTGCCCTGCAGACGGGCCCTGTGACTCTGTGGAGAGAGCTGTTGGGAGTTGTGGCCGTGTGGAAAGTGCATTTGGCCCTGTGGAGGTGAGCTATGGCCCTGTAAAGAGAGCTTCTTGTCCTGTGGAGAGAGCTGGAGGGTGTTGTGGCCCTGTGGAAAGGTATGTGGCCCTATGGATAGGCCCTTTAGCCTTGTGAAAAGGGCTGTGGCCCTGTGGTGAGAGCTGGAAGGAGTTGTGGGCTGTGGAAAAGCCTGTGGTCCTGTGGAGACAGCTGAAGGGGTTGAGGCCCTGTGGAAAGGCCTGTGACCCTGTATAGGGGTCTGTGGCCCCGCAGAGGGGCATGTGGCGATGTAAAGAGAGCTGGAGGGAGTTGTGGCCTGAGGAAAAGGCCAGGGGGAGCGGGCTGGAGAGGCCTGTGGAAGGCTCTGGAGTAAGATTTGAGCCTATGAAGTCCTTTGCAGTAAACAACATGCAACATGATTGCCTGTGGAGAGAGCTGGAGGGGCTTGTGGCACTGTGGAAAGGCCTGTGGCCCAGTAGGAGCCTGTGGTCCTGTGGAGAGAGCTGAAGGTGTTGTGGCCCTGTGGAAAGGCCTGTGATCCTGTATAGGGGTCCGTTGCTCTGTGGAGAGAGCTGGAGGGGCTCGTGCCCTATGGAAATGACTATGGCCATGTAGAAAGGCCTTTTGGCCTTGAAGAGGGGGCTTGTGCCCTGCAGACGGGCCCTGTGACTCTGTGGAGAGAGCTGTTAGGAGTTGTGGCAGTGTGGAAAGTGCATTTGGCCCTGTGGAGGTGAGCTATGGCCCTGTAAAGAGAGCTTCTTGTCCTGTGGAGAGAGCTGGAGGGTGTTTTGGCCCTGTGGAAAGGTCTGTGGCCCTATGGATAGGCCCTTTAGCCTTGTGGAAAGGGCTGTGGCCCTGTGGTGAGAGCTGGAAGGAGTTGTGGGCTGTGGAAAAGCCTGTGGTCCTGTGGAGACAGCTGAAGGGGTTGAGGCCCTGTGGAAAGGCCTGTGACCCTGTAGAGGGGTCTGTGGCCCCGCAGAGGGGCATGTGGCGATGTAAAGAGAGCTGGAGGGAGTTGTGGCCTGAGGAAAAGGCCATGTGGAGCGGGCTGGAGAGGCCTGTGGAAGGCTCTGGAGTAAGATTTGAGCCTATGAAGTCCTTTGCAGTAAACAACATGCAACATGATTGCCTGTGGAGAGAGCTGGAGGGGCTTGTGGCACTGTGGAAAGGCCTGTGGCCCAGTAGGAGCCTGTGGTCCTGTGGAGAGAGCTGAAGGTGTTGTGGCCCTGTGGAAAGGCCTGTGATCCTGTATAGGGGTCTGTTGCCCTGTGGAGAGAGCTGGAGGGGCTCGTGCCCTATGGAAATGACTATGGCCATGTAGAAAGGCCTTTTGGCCTTGAAGAGGGGGCTTGTGCCCTGCAGACGGGCCCTGTGACTCTGTGGAGAGAGCTGTTGGGAGTTGTGGCCGTGTGGAAAGTGCATTTGGCCCTGTGGACGTGAGCTATGGCCCTGTAAAGAGAGCTTCTTGTCCTGTGGAGAGAGCTGGAGGGTGTTGTGGCCCTGTGGAAAGGTATGTGGCCCTATGGATAGGCCCTTTAGCCTTGTGGAAAGGGCTGTGGCCCTGTGGTGAGAGCTGGAAGGAGTTGTGGGCTGTGGAAAAGCCTGTGGTCCTGTGGAGACAGCTGAAGGGGTTGAGGCCCTGTGGAAAGGCCAGTGACCCTGTATAGGGGTCTGTGGCCCCGCAGAGGGGCATGTGGCGATGTAAAGAGAGCTGGAGGGAGTTGTGGCCTGAGGAAAAGGCCATGTGGAGCCGGCTGGAGGGGCCTGTGGAAGGCTCTGGAGTAAGATTTTGGCCTATGAAGTCCTTTGCAGTAAAAAACATGCAACATGATTGCCTGTGGAGAGAGCTAGAGGGGCTTGTGGCACTGTGGAAAGTCCTGTGGCTCAGTAGGAGCCTGTGGTCCTGTGGAGAGAGCTGAAGGTGTTGTGGTCACTCAATTGAGCCCTTTTAACTGATTAAAGGGGGGCGGAGGAGGCTGTGGCCCTGATGAAAGAGCTCAAAGGGGTTGTAGTCTTGTAGAAGGAGCCTGTGGTCCTGTGGAGAGAGCTGGAGGGGGTTATTGCCTTGGGGAAATGCCTATGGCCCTGCGAAAGGGACCTGTGGCCCTTTGAAAAAGGCCTTTGGCCTTGTGGAGGGGGCTGTTGCCTTGTAAAGGGAGCCTCTGTCCTTTTTGAGAGAGACAGAGGGGGTTGTGGCCTTATGGAAAGGCCTATGACACAGTGAAAGGGCCCTGTCGCCTTGTGGAGAGAGGTGAAGGCGGATGTGGCCCTGTGTATATGCCTGTAAACCTGTAGAAGGAGCCTGCGGTTCTGTGGAGAGAGCTTGAGGGGGGTTATGGCCCTATGGAAATGACTATGGCCCTGTGGAATGGACCTATGGCCCTTTGCAAAGGGCCTTTGGCCTTGTGGAGGGGGCCCTTGCCCTGTAGAAGGAGCCTGTGGCCCTCTTGAGAGAGCCAGAGGAGGTTGTGGCACTATTTAAAGGCCAGTGGCCCTGTAGAAAGGCCCCTTGGCCTTGATGAAGGGGCTTGTGCCCTGCAGACGGGCCCCATGACTCTGTGTAGAGAGCTGGAGGGGGTTGTGGCCATGTGGAAAGTGCATTTGGCCCTGTGGCGGGGAGCTATGGCCCTGTAAAGAGAGCCTGTTGTCCTGTGGAATTGGAGGGGATTGTGGCCCTGTGGAAAGGCTTGTGGCCCGGCAGAAGGAGCCAGTGGTCCTGTGGAGAGAGCTGAAGGGGTTGAGGCCCTGTGGAGAGGCCTGTGACCCTGTATAGGGGTCTGTTGCCCCGCAGAGGGGCATGTGGCGATGTAAAGAGAGCTGGATGGAGTTGTGGCCTGTGGAAAAGGCCATGTGGAGCGTGCTGGAGGGGCCTGTGGAAGGCTCTGGAGTAAGATGAAGGCCTATGAAGTCCTTTGCAGTAAACATCTAAATTTTCAAGCTTCGTGTCCGATTTGCAACAGGGTTGACTCCAATGTTGCCGAACTGCAACAAAAATTGACTCTTGTTGCAAAAGTGCAACATGATTGCCTGTGGAGAGAGCTGGATGGTGCTTGTGGCACTGTGGAAAGACCTGTGGCCCGGTAGTAGCCTGTGGTCCTGTGGAGAGAGCTGAAGGTGTTGTGGCCCTGTGGAAAGGCCTGTGACCCTGTATAGGGGTCCGTTGCCCTGTGGAGAGAGCTGGAGGGGCTTGTGCCCTATGGAAATGACTATGGCCATGTAGAAAGGCCCTTTGGCCTTGAAGAGGGGGCTTGTGTCCTGCAGACGGGCCCTGTGTCTCTGTGGAGAGAGCTAAAGGGGGCTGTGGCCGTGCAGAAAGTGCATTTGGCCCTGTGGAGGGGAGTTATGGCTCTGTAAAAAGAGCTTGTTGTCCTGTGGAGAAGAGTTGGAGGGGATTGTGGCCCTGTGGAAATGCTTGTGGCCCGGCAGAAGGAGCCAGTGGTCCTGTGGAGAGAGCTGAAGGGGTTGAGGCCCTGTGGAAAGGCCTGTGACCCTGTATAGGGGTCTGTGGTCCCGCAGAGGGTGCATGTGGCGATGTAAAGAGAGCTGGAGGGAGTTGTGGCCTGAGGAAAAGGCCATGTGGAGTGGGCTGGAAAGGCGTGTGGAAGGCTCTGGAGTAAGATTTGGGCCTATGAAGTCCTTTGCAGTAAACAACATGCAACATGATTGCCTGTGGAGAGAGCTGGAGGGGCTTGTGGCACCGTGGAAAGGCCTGTGGCCCAGTAGGAGCCTGTGGTCCTGTGGAGAGAGCTGAAAGTGTTGTGGCCCTGTGGAAAGGCCTGTGACCCTGTATAGGGGTCCGTTGCCCTGTGGAGAGAGCTGGAGGAGCTTGTGCCCTATGGAAATGACTATGGCCATGTAGAAAGGCCTTTTGGCCTTGAAGAGGGGGCTTGTGCCCTGCAGACGGGCCTTGTGTCTCTGTGGAGAGAGCTAAAGGGGGCTGTGGCCATGCAGAAAGTGCATTTGGCCCTGTGGAGGGGAGCTATGGCCCGGTAAAGAGAGCTTGTTGTCGTGTGGAGAAGAGTTGGAGGGGATTGTGGCCCTGGGGAAAGGCCTGTGACCCTGTATAGGGGTCCGTTGCCCTGTGGAGAGAGCTGGAGGGGCTCGTGCCCTATGGAAATGACTATGGCCATGTAGAAAGGCCTTTTGGCCTTGAAGAGGGGGCTTGTGCCCTGCAGACGGGCCTTGTGACTCTGTGGAAAGAGCTGTTGGGAGTTGTGGCTGTGTGGAAAGTGCATTTGGCCCTGTGGAGGTGAGCTATGGCCCTGTAAAGAGAGCTTCTTGTCCTGTGGAGAGAGCTGGAGGGTGTTGTGGCCCTGTGGAAATGTCTGTGGCCCTATGGATAGGCCCTTTAGCCTTGTGGAAGGGGCTGTGGCCCTCTGGTGAGAGCTGGAAGGAGTTGTGGGCTGTGGAAAAGTCTGTGGTCCTGTGGAGAGAGCTGAAGGGGTTGAGTTCCTGTGGAAAGGCCTGTGACCCTGTATAGGGGTCTGTGGCCCCGCAGAGGGGCATGTGGTGATGTAAAGAGAGCTGGAGGGAGTTGTGGCCTGCGGAAAAGGCCATGTGGAGCGGGCTGGAGGGGCCTGTGGAAGGGTCTGAAGTAAGATTTGGGCCTATGAAGTCCTTTTGCGGTAAACAACATGAAACATGATTGCCTGTGGAGAGAGCTGGAGGGACTTGTAGCACTGTGGAAAGGCCTGTGGCCGGGCTGGAGCCTGTGGTCCTGTGGAAGAGCTGAAGGTGTTGTGGCCCTGTGGAAAGGCCTGTGACCCTGTATAGCGGTCCGTTGCCCTGTGGAGAGAGCTGGAGGGGCTCGTGCCCTATGGAAATGACTATGGCCATGTAGAAAGGCCTTTTGGCCTTGAAGAGGGGGCTTGTGCCCTGCAGACGGGCCTTGTGTCTCTGTGGAGAGAGCTAAAGGGGGCTGTGGCCGTGCAGAAAGTGCATTTGGCCCTGTGGAGGGGAGCTATGGCCCGGTAAAGAGAGCTTGTTGTCCTGTGGAGAAGAGTTGGAGGGGATTGTGGCCCTGTGGAATGGCCTGTGACCCTGTATAGGGGTCTGTGGCCCCGCAGAGGGGCATGTGGCGATGTAAAGAGAGCTGGAGGGAGTTGTGGCCTGCGGAAAAGGCCATGTGGAGCAGGCTGGAGGGGCCTGTGGAAGGGTCTAAAGTAAGATTTGGGCCTATGAAGTCCTTTTGCGGTAAACAACATGCAACATGATTGCCTGTGGAGAGAGCTGGAGGGACTCGTAGCACTGTGGAAAGGCCTGTGGCCGGGTAGGAGCCTGTGGTCCTGTGGAGAGAGCTGAATGTGTTGTGGCCCTGTGGAAAGGATTTTTAAGCGCAGCAGAAACGCTGCGTAAAAATCTACAGCATGGGCATTAACATTGCGGAATGCCACTGAGTACCATGGGGTGCAGATTATCAAGTGTTTCACAAGCGTTTCCGCTGCGTAAATTACGCAACATATACGCTTGTAAATCGCTACGTGGGCACGCAGCCTGAGGCTGTGTTCACACACCACCCGGTCCGGAGGAGAAGTGATGTCACAGAGGTGGAAGAAGAATCCTGTTCCTCCTCCCCTTTGTGACATGTCTGCCAGCCCCCATTTCATTTTGCAATGTATTACTATACAGTACGAAATCAAAATTAAATAAATACAGATGTATTAAAAATAATAAAGAATTAATACTTACCCTTTCAGACGCCTTTTCGGTCTATCCGGTGCAGAGCCAAAGCCACGTCCTGAGCGACAGGACCTTCCATGATGTCACATGAAGGTCCTGTCGGTTGGTATTTGGCCTTGGTTCTGCACCGGATAGCCCTAAAAGGCATCGGAAAGGGTAAGTATTAATTCTATTGTGATGTCATAATACCCCACAACTACTAGTATAGGCAAAAAAGTGACACATTTATTCCATTTTATTTATTGAAAGAAATTAGGCTTAAACCAAAAATGACATGATGGCGGATTGCCTGTAAAGATGCCTTCTTTTTAATGTATTGATCTTCATGGAATAAAGTAAAATTCATCATATGGAAACCGGTGCCAGCATTCCTTTTTTCATGTTTGGCTTCCAGGCGGTGGCCTACCGCCACTGAGCACCTGACCGGATCCACTGATTGGAAGGAGGGGGGAGCTTTCTATTTCCCAATTTTCTCATTTGGCTCCAAAAATAACATGTCAATCAAGAAAACTGGTATAAAGGAGCATGGCATAGGTGACATTTCTTTGCCAGCATTCAACCTGTGTAAAGAAAAAAAAGAATATTAAACAGTGCAGTATACTATATCAGGTTCCTTTACTCGAGCTGACCAATGGTCAATAGGTCACTCAAATGAGTCCTTTTAACTGATTAAAGAGGGGTGGAGGGGGCTGTGGCCCTGATGAAAGAGCTGAAATGGGTTGTAGCCTTGTAGAAGGAGCCTGTGGTCCTGTGGAGAGAGCTGGAGGGGGCTATTGCCTTGGGGAAATGCCTATGGCCCTGTGGAAGGGACCTGTGGCCCTTTGAAAAAGGACTTTGGCCTTGTGGAGGGGGCTGTTTCCTTGTAAAGGGAGCCTCTGTCCTTTTTGAGAGAGAGAGAGGGGGTTGTGGCCTTATGGAAAGGCTTATTGCATAGTGAAAGGGCCCTGTTGCCCTGTGGAGAGAGGTAAAGGTGGTTGTGGCCCTGTGTAAATGCCTGTACACCTGTAGAAGGAGCCTGTGGCCCTGTTGAGAGTACCAGAGGGGGTTGTGGCCCTATTTAAAGGCCAGTAGCCCTGTAGAAAGGCCCCTTGGCCTTGATGAAGGGGCTTGTGCCCTGCAGACGAGCCCCGTGACTCTGTGGAGAGAGCTGGAGGGGATTTTGGCCGTGTGGAAAGTGCATTTGGCCCTGTGGAGGGGAGCTATAGCCCTGTAAAGAGAGCTAGTTGTCCTGTGTAGAGAGTTGGAGGGGATTGTGGCCCTGTGGAAATGCTTGTGGCCCGGCAGAAGGAGCCAGTGGTCCTGTGGAGAGAGCTGAAGGGGTTGAGGCCCTGTGGAAAGGCCTGTGACCCTGTATAGGGGTCTGTGGCCCCGCAGAGGGTGCATGTGGCGATGTAAAGAGAGCGGGAGGGAGTTGTGGCCTGAGGAAAAGGCCATGTGGAGTGGGCTGGAAAGGCCTGTGGAAGGCTCTGGAGTAAGATTTGGGCCTATGAAGTCCTTTGCAGTAAACAACATGCAACATGATTGCCTGTGGAGAGAGCTGGAGGGGCTTGAGGCACTGTGGAAAGGCCTGTGGCCCAGTAGGAGCCTGTGGTCCTGTGGAGAGAGCTGAAAGTGTTGTGGCCCTGTGGAAAGGCCTGTGACCCTGTATAGGGGTCCGTTGCCCTGTGGAGAGAGCTGGAGGGGCTTGTGCCCTATGGAAATGACTATGGCCATGTAGAAAGGCCTTTTGGCCTTGAAGAGGGGGCTTGTGCCCTGCAGACGGGCCTTGTGTCTCTGTGGAGAGAGCTAAAGGGGGCTGTGGCCATGCAGAAAGTGCATTTGGCCCTGTGGAGGGGAGCTATGGCCCGGTAAAGAGAGCTTGTTGTCGTGTGGAGAAGAGTTGGAGGGGATTGTGGCCCTGGGGAAAGGCCTGTGACCCTGTATAGGGGTCCGTTGCCCTGTGGAGAGAGCTGGAGGGGCTCGTGCCCTATGGAAATGACTATGGCCATGTAGAAAGGCCTTTTGGCCTTGAAGAGGGGGCTTGTGCCCTGCAGACGGGCCTTGTGACTCTGTGGAGAGAGCTGTTGGGAGTTGTGGCCGTGTGGAAAGTGCATTTGGCCCTGTGGAGGTGAGCTATGGCCCTGTAAAGAGAGCTTCTTGTCCTGTGGAGAGAGCTGGAGGGTGTTGTGGCCCTATGGATAGGCCCTTTAGCCTTGTGGAAGGGGCTGTGGCCCTCTGGTGAGAGCTGGAAGGAGTTGTGGGCTGTGGAAAAGTCTGTGGTCCTGTGGAGAGAGCTGAAGGGGTTGAGGTCCTGTGGAAAGGCCTGTGACCCTGTATAGGGGTCTGTGGCCCCGCAGAGGGGCATGTGGCGATGTAAAGAGAGCAGGAGGGAGTTGTGGCCTGCGGAAAAGGCCATGTGGAGCGGGCTGGAGGGGCCTGTGGAAGGGTCTGAAGTAAGATTTGGGCCTATGAAGTCCTTTTGCGGTAAACAACATGAAACATGATTGCCTGTGGAGAGAGCTGGAGGGACTTGTAGCACTGTGGAAAGGCCTGTGGCCGGGCTGGAGCCTGTGGTCATGTGGAAGAGCTGAAGTTGTTGTGGCCCTGTGGAAAGGCCTGTGACCCTGTATAGCGGTCCGTTGCCCTGTGGAGAGAGCTGGAGGGGCTCGTGTCCTATGGAAATGACTATGGCCATGTAGAAAGGCCTTTTGGCCTTGAAGAGGGGGCTTGTGCCCTGCAGACGGGCCTTGTGTCTCTGTGGAGAGAGGTAAAGGGGGCTGTGGCCGTGCAGAAAGTGCATTTGGCCCTGTGGAGGGGAGCTATGGCCCTGTAAAGAGAGCTTGTTGTCCTGTGGAGAAGAGTTGGAGGGGATTGTGGCCCTCTGGAAAGGCTTGTAGCCCGGCAGAAGAAGGCAGTGGTCCTGTGGAGAGAGCTGAAGGGGTTGAGGCCCTGTGGAAAGGCATGTGACCCTGTATAGGGGTCTGTGGCCCCGCAGAGGGGCATGTGGCGATGTAAAGAGAGCTGGAGGGAGTTGTGGCCTGAGGAAAAGGCCATGTGGAGCGGGCTGGAGGGGCCTGTGGAAGGCTCTGGAGTAAAGTTTGGGCCTATGAAGTCCTCTGCAGTAAACAACATGCAACATGATTGCCTGTGGAGAGAGCTGAAGCTGTTGTGGCCCTGTGGAAAGGACTGTGACCCTGTACAGGGGTCCGTTGCCCTGTGGAGAGAGCTGGAGGTGCTCGTGCCCTATGGGAATGACTATGGCCATGTAGAAAGGCCTTTTGGCCTTAAAGAGGGGCTTGTGCCCTGCAGACGGGCCCTGTGACTCTGTGGAGAGGGCTGTTGGGAGTTGTGGCCGTGTGGAAAGTGCATTTGGCCCTGTGGAGGTGAGCTATGGCCCTGTAAAGAGAGCTTCTTGTCCTGTGGAGAGAGCTGGAGCGTGTTGTGGCCCTGTGGAAAGGTCTGTGGCCCTATGGATAGGCCCTTTAGCCTTGTGGAAGGGGCTGTGGCCCTGTGGTGAGAGCTGGAAGGAGTTGTGGGCTGTGGAAAAGCCTGTGGTCCTGTGGAGAGAGCTGAAGGGGTTGAGGCCCTGTGGAAAGGCCAGTGACCCTGTATAGGGGTCTGTGGCCCCGCAGAGGGGCATGTGGCGATGTAAAGAGAGCTGGAGGGAGTTGTGGCCTGAGGAAAAGGCCATGTGGAGCCGGCTGGAGGGGCCTGTGGAAGGCTCTGGAGTAAGATTTGGGCCTATGAAGTCCTTTGCAGTAAAAACATGCAACATGATTGCCTGTGGAGAGAGCTAGAGGGGCTTGTGGCACTGTGGAAAGTCCTGTGGCTCAGTAGGAGCCTGTGGTCCTGTGGAGAGAGCTGAAGGTGTTGTGGTCACTCAATTGAGCCCTTTTAACTGATTAAAGGGGGGCGGAGGAGGCTGTGGCCCTGATGAAAGAGCTCAAAGGGGTTGTAGTCTTGTAGAAGGAGCCTGTGGTCCTGTGGAGAGAGCTGGAGGGGGTTATTGCCTTGGGGAAATGCCTATGGCCCTGCGAAAGGGACCTGTGGCCCTTTGAAAAAGGCCTTTGGCCTTGTGGAGGGGGCTGTTGCCTTGTAAAGGGAGCCTCTGTCCTTTTTGAGAGAGACAGAGGGGGTTGTGGCCTTATGGAAAGGCCTATGACACAGTGAAAGGGCCCTGTCGCCTTGTGGAGAGAGGTGAAGGCGGATGTGGCCCTGTGTATATGCCTGTAAACCTGTAGAAGGAGCCTGCGGTTCTGTGGAGAGAGCTTGAGGGGGGTTATGGCCCTATGGAAATGACTATGGCCCTGTGGAATGGACCTATGGCCCTTTGCATAGGGCCTTTGGCCTTGTGGAGGGGGCCCTTGCCCTGTAGAAGGAGCCTGTGGCCCTCTTGAGAGAGCCAGAGGAGGTTGTGGCACTATTTAAAGGCCAGTGGCCCTGTAGAAAGGCCCCTTGGCCTTGATGAAGGGGCTTGTGCCCTGCAGACGGGCCCCATAACTCTGTGTAGAGAGCTGGAGGGGGTTGTGGCCATGTGGAAAGTGCATTTGGCCCTGTGGAGGGTAGCTATGGCCCTGTAAAGAGAGCCTGTTGTCCTGTGGAATTGGAAGGGATTGTGGCCCTGTGGAAAGGCTTGTGGCCCGGCAGAAGGAGCCAGTGGTCCTGTGGAGAGAGCTGAAGGGGTTGCGGCCCTGTGGAGAGGCCTGTGACCCTGTATAGGGGTCTGTTGCCCCGCAGAGGGGCATGTGGCGATGTAAAGAGAGCTGGATGGAGTTGTGGCCTGTGGAAAAGGCCATGTGGAGCGTGCTGGAGGGGCCTGTGGAAGGCTCTGGAGTAAGATGAAGGCCTATGAAGTCCTTTGCAGTAAACATCTAAATTTTCAAGCTTCGTGTCCGATTTGCAACAGGGTTGACTCCAATGTTGCCGAACTGCAACAAAAATTGACTCTTGTTGCAAAAGTGCAACATGATTGCCTGTGGAGAGAGCTGGATGGTGCTTGTGGCACTGTGGAAAGACCTGTGGCCCGGTAGTAGCCTGTGGTCCTGTGGAGAGAGCTGAAGGTGTTGTGGCCCTGTGGAAAGGCCTGTGACCCTGTATAGGGGTCCGTTGCCCTGTGGAGAGAGCTGGAGGGGCTCGTGCCGTATGGAAATGACTATAGCCATGTAGAAAGGCCTTTTGGCCTTGAAGAGGGTGCTTGTGCCCTACAGACAGGCCCTGTGACTCTGTGGAGAGAGCTGTTGGGAGTTGTAGCCGTGTGGAAAGTGCTTTTGGCCCTGTGGAGGTGAGCTATGGCCCTGTAAAGAGAGCTTCTTGTCCTGTGGAGAGAGCTGGAGGGTGTTGTGGCCCTGTGGAAAGGTCTGTGGCCCTATGGATAGGCCCTTTAGCCTTGTGGAAAGGGCTGTGGCCCTGTGGTGAGAGCTGGAAGGAGTTGTGGGCTGTGGAAAAGCCTGTGGTCCTGTGGAGACAGCTGAAGGGGTTGAGGCCCTGTGGAAAGGCCTGTGACCCTGTGTAGGGGTCTGTGGCCCCGCAGAGGGGCATGTGGCGATGTAAAGAGAGCTGGAGGGAGTTGTGGCCTGAGGAAAAGGCCATGTGGAGCGGGCTGGAGAGGCCTGTGGAAGGCTCTGGAGTAAGATTTGAGCCTATGAAGTCCTTTGCAGTAAACAACATGCAACATGATTGCCTGTGGAGAGAGCTGGAGGGGCTTGTGGCACTGTAGAAAGGTCTGTGGCCCAGTAGGAGCCTGTGGTCCTGTGGAGAGAGCTGAAGGTGTTGTGGCCCTGTGGAAAGGCCTGTGATCCTGTATAGGGGTCTGTTGCCCTGTGGAGAGAGCTGGAGGGGCTCGTGCCCTATGGAAATGACTATGGCCATGTAGAAAGGCCTTTTGGCCTTGAAGAGGGGGCTTGTGCCCTGCAGACGGGCCCTGTGACTCTGTGGAGAGAGCTGTTGGGAGTTGTGGCCGTGTGGAAAGTGCATTTGGCCCTGTGGAGGTTAGGTATGGCCCTGTAAAGAGAGCTTCTTGTCCTGTGGAGAGAGCTGGAGGGTGTTGTGGCCCTGTGGAAAGGTATGTGGCCCTATGGATAGGCCCTTTAGCCTTGTGGAAAGGGCTGTGGCCCTGTGGTGAGAGCTGGAAGGAGTTGTGGGCTGTGGAAAAGCCTGTGGTCCTGTGGAGACAGCTGAAGGGGTTGAGGCCCTGTGGAAAGGCCTGTGACCCTGTATAGGGGTCTGTGGCCCCGCAGAGGGGCATGTGGCGATGTAAAGAGAGCTGGAGGGAGTTGTGGCCTGAGGAAAAGGCCATGTGGAGCGGGCTGGAGAGGCCTGTGGAAGGCTCTGGAGTAAGATTTGAGCCTATGAAGTCCTTTGCAGTAAACAACATGCAACATGATTGCCTGTGGAGAGAGCTGGAGGGGCTTGTGGCACTGTGGAAAGGCCTGTGGCCCAGTAGGAGCCTGTGGTCCTGTGGAGAGAGCTGAAGGTGTTGTGGCCCTGTGGAAAGGCCTGTGACCCTGTATAGGGGTCCGTTGCCCTGTGGAGAGAGCTGGAGGGGCTAGTGCCGTATGGAAATGACTATAGCCATGTAGAAAGGCCTTTTGGCCTTGAAGAGGGCGCTTGTGCCCTGCAGACGGGCCCTGTGACTCTGTGGAGAGAGCTGTTGGGAGTTGTAGCCGTGTGGAAAGTGCATTTGGCCCTGTGGAGGTGAGCTATGGCCCTGTAAAGAGAGCTTCTTGTCCTGTGGAGAGAGCTGGAGGGTGTTGTGGCCCTGTGGAAAGGTCTGTGGCCCTATGGATAGGCCCTTTAGCCTTGTGGAAAGGGCTGTGGCCCTGTGGTGAGAGCTGGAAGGAGTTGTGGGCTGTGGAAAAGCCTGTGGTCCTGTGGAGACAGCTGAAGGGGTTGAGGCCCTGTGGAAAGGCCTGTGACCCTGTATAGGGGTCTGTGGCCCCGCAGAGGGGCATGTGGCGATGTAAAGAGAGCTGGAGGGAGTTGTGGCCTGAGGAAAAGGCCATGTGGAGCGGGCTGGAGAGGCCTGTGGAAGGCTCTGGAGTAAGATTTGAGCCTATGAAGTCCTTTGCAGTAAACAACATGCAACATGATTGCCTGTGGAGAGAGCTGGAGGGGCTTGTGGCACTGTAGAAAGGCCTGTGGCCCAGTAGGAGCCTGTGGTCCTGTGGAGAGAGCTGAAGGTGTTGTGGCCCTGTGGAAAGGCCTGTGATCCTGTATAGGGGTCTGTAGCCCTGTGGAGAGAGCTGGAGGGGCTCGTGCCCTATGGAAATGACTATGGCCATGTAGAAAGGCCTTTTGGCCTTGAAGAGGGGGCTTGTGCCCTGCAGACGGGCCCTGTGACTCTGTGGAGAGAGCTGTTGGGAGTTGTGGCCGTGTGGAAAGTGCATTTGGCCCTGTGGAGGTGAGCTATGGCCCTGTAAAGAGAGCTTCTTGTCCTGTGGAGAGAGCTGGAGGGTGTTGTGGCCCTGTGGAAAGGTATGTGGCCCTATGGATAGGCCCTTTAGCCTTGTGGAAAGGGCTGTGGCCCTGTGGTGAGAGCTGGAAGGAGTTGTGGGCTGTGGAAAAGCCTGTGGTCCTGTGGAGACAGCTGAAGGGGTTGAGGCCCTGTGGAAAGGCCTGTGACCCTGTATAGGGGTCTGTGGCCCCGCAGAGGGGCATGTGGCGATGTAAAGAGAGCTGGAGGGAGTTGTGGCCTGAGGAAAAGGCCATGTGGAGCGGGCTGGAGAGGCCTGTGGAAGGCTCTGGAGTAAGATTTGAGCCTATGAAGTCCTTTGCAGTAAACAACATGCAACATGATTGCCTGTGGAGAGAGCTGGAGGAGCTTGTGGCACTGTGGAAAGGCCTGTGGCCCAGTAGGAGCCTGTGGTCCTGTGGAGAGAGCTGAAGGTGTTGTGGCCCTGTGGAAAGGCCTGTGATCCTGTATAGGGGTCCGTTGCCCTGTGGAGAGAGCTGGGGGGGCTCGTGCCGTATGGAAATGACTATAGCCATGTAGAAAGGCCTTTTGGCCTTGAAGAGGGCGCTTGTGCCCTGCAGACGGGCCCTGTGACTCTGTGGAGAGAGCTGTTGGGAGTTGTAGCCGTGTGGAAAGTGCATTTGGCCCTGTGGAGGTGAGCTATGGCCCTGTAAAGAGAGCTTCTTGTCCTGTGGAGAGAGCTGGAGGGTGTTGTGGCCCTGTGGAAAGGTCTGTGGCCCTATGGATAGGCCCTTTAGCCTTGTGGAAAGGGCTGTGGCCCTGTGGTGAGAGCTGGAAGGAGTTGTGGGCTGTGGAAAAGCCTGTGGTCCTGTGGAGACAGCTGAAGGGGTTGAGGCCCTGTGGAAAGGCCTGTGACCCTGTATAGGGGTCTGTGGCCCCGCAGAGGGGCATGTGGCGATGTAAAGAGAGCTGGAGGGAGTTGTGGCCTGAGGAAAAGGCCATGTGGAGCGGGCTGGAGAGGCCTGTGGAAGGCTCTGGAGTAAGATTTGAGCCTATGAAGTCCTTTGCAGTAAACAACATGCAACATGATTGCCTGTGGAGAGAGCTGGAGGGGCTTGTGGCACTGTAGAAAGGCCTGTGGCCCAGTAGGACCCTGTGGTCCTGTGGAGAGAGCTGAAGGTGTTGTGGCCCTGTGGAAAGGCCTGTGATCCTGTATAGGGGTCTGTTGCCCTGTGGAGAGAGCTGGAGGGGCTCGTGCCCTATGGAAATGACTATGGCCATGTAGAAAGGCCTTTTGGCCTTGAAGAGGGGGCTTGTGCCCTGCAGACGGGCCCTGTGACTCTGTGGAGAGAGCTGTTGGGAGTTGTGGCCGTGTGGAAAGTGCATTTGGCCCTGTGGAGGTGAGGTATGGCCCTGTAAAGAGAGCTTCTTGTCCTGTGGAGAGAGCTGGAGGGTGTTGTGGCCCTGTGGAAAGGTATGTGGCCCTATGGATAGGCCCTTTAGCCTTGTGGAAAGGGCTGTGGCCCTGTGGTGAGAGCTGGAAGGAGTTGTGGGCTGTGGAAAAGCCTGTGGTCCTGTGGAGACAGCTGAAGGGGTTGAGGCCCTGTGGAAAGGCCTGTGACCCTGTATAGGGGTCTGTGGCCCCGCAGAGGGGCATGTGGCGATGTAAAGAGAGCTGGAGGGAGTTGTGGCCTGAGGAAAAGGCCATGTGGAGCGGGCTGGAGAGGCCTGTGGAAGGCTCTGGAGTAAGATTTGAGCCTATGAAGTCCTTTGCAGTAAACAACATGCAACATGATTGCCTGTGGAGAGAGCTGGAGGGGCTTGTGGCACTGTGGAAAGGCCTGTGGCCCAGTAGGAGCCTGTGGTCCTGTGGAGAGAGCTGAAGGTGTTGTGGCCCTGTGGAAAGGCCTGTGACCCTGTATAGGGGTCCGTTGCCCTGTGGAGAGAGCTGGAGGGGCTCGTGCCGTATGGAAATGACTATAGCCATGTAGAAAGGCCTTTTGGCCTTGAAGAGGGCGCTTGTGCCCTGCAGACGGGCCCTGTGACTCTGTGGAGAGAGCTGTTGGGAGTTGTAGCCGTGTGGAAAGTGCATTTGGCCCTGTGGAGGTGAGCTATGGCCCTGTAAAGAGAGCTTCTTGTCCTGTGGAGAGAGCTGGAGGGTGTTGTGGCCCTGTGGAAAGGTCTGTGGCCCTATGGATAGGCCCTTTAGCCTTGTGGAAAGGGCTGTGGCCCTGTGGTGAGAGCTGGAAGGAGTTGTGGGCTGTGGAAAAGCCTGTGGTCCTGTGGAGACAGCTGAAGGGGTTGAGGCCCTGTGGAAAGGCCTGTGACCCTGTATAGGGGTCTGTGGCCCCGCAGAGGGGCATGTGGCGATGTAAAGAGAGCTGGAGGGAGTTGTGGCCTGAGGAAAAGGCCATGTGGAGCGGGCTGGAGAGGCCTGTGGAAGGCTCTGGAGTAAGATTTGAGCCTATGAAGTCCTTTGCAGTAAACAACATGCAACATGATTGCCTGTGGAGAGAGCTGGAGGGGCTTGTGGCACTGTAGAAAGGCCTGTGGCCCAGTAGGAGCCTGTGGTCCTGTGGAGAGAGCTGAAGGTGTTGTGGCCCTGTGGAAAGGCCTGTGATCCTGTATAGGGGTCTGTTGCCCTGTGGAGAGAGCTGGAGGGGCTCGTGCCCTATGGAAATGACTATGGCCATGTAGAAAGGCCTTTTGGCCTTGAAGAGGGGGCTTGTGCCCTGCAGACGGGCCCTGTGACTCTGGGGAGAGAGCTGTTGGGAGTTGTGGCCGTGTGGAAAGTGCATTTGGCCCTGTGGAGGTGAGCTATGGCCCTGTAAAGAGAGCTTCTTGTCCTGTGGAGAGAGCTGGAGGGTGTTGTGGCCCTGTGGAAAGGTATGTGGCCCTATGGATAGGCCCTTTAGCCTTGTGGAAAGGGCTGTGGCCCTGTGGTGAGAGCTGGAAGGAGTTGTGGGCTGTGGAAAAGCCTGTGGTCCTGTGGAGACAGCTGAAGGGGTTGAGGCCCTGTGGAAAGGCCTGTGACCCTGTGTAGGGGTCTGTGGCCCCGCAGAGGGGCATGTGGCGATGTAAAGAGAGCTGGAGGGAGTTGTGGCCTGAGGAAAAGGCCATGTGGAGCGGGCAGGAGAGGCCTGTGGAAGGCTCTGGAGTAAGATTTGAGCCTATGAAGTCCTTTGCAGTAAACAACATGCAACATGATTGCCTGTGGAGAGAGCTGGAGGGGCTTGTGGCACTGTGGAAAGGCCTGTGGCCCAGTAGGAGCCTGTGGTCCTGTGGAGAGAGCTGAAGGTGTTGTGGCCCTGTGGAAAGGCCTGTGATCCTGTATAGGGGTCCGTTGCCCTGTGGAGAGAGCTGGAGGGGCTCGTGCCGTATGGAAATGACTATAGCCATGTACAAAGGCCTTTTGGCCTTGAAGAGGGCGCTTGTGCCCTGCAGACGGGCCCTGTGACTCTGTGGAGAGAGCTGTTGGGAGTTGTAGCCGTGTGGAAAGTGCATTTGGCCCTGTGGAGGTGAGCTATGGCCCTGTAAAGAGAGCTTCTTGTCCTGTGGAGAGAGCTGGAGGGTGTTGTGGCCCTGTGGAAAGGTATGTGGCCCTATGGATAGGCCCTTTAGCCTTGTGGAAAGGGCTGTGGCCCTGTGGTGAGAGCTGGAAGGAGTTGTGGGCTGTGGAAAAGCCTGTGGTCCTGTGGAGACAGCTGAAGGGGTTGAGGCCCTGTGGAAAGGCCTGTGACCCTGTATAGGGGTCTGTGGCCCCGCAGAGGGGCATGTGGCGATGTAAAGAGAGCTGGAGGGAGTTGTGACCTGAGGAACAGGCCATGTGGAGCGGGCTGGAGAGGCCTGTGGAAGGCTCTGGAGTAAGATTTGAGCCTATGAAGTCCTTTGCAGTAAACAACATGCAACATGGTTGCCTGTGGAGAGAGCTGGAGGGGCTTGTGGCACTGTGGAAAGGCCTGTGGCCCAGTAGGAGCCTGTGGTCCTGTGGAGAGAGCTGAAGGTGTTGTGGCCCTGTGGAAAGGCCTGTGATCCTGTATAGGGGTCCGTTGCTCTGTGGAGAGAGCTGGAGGGGCTCGTGCCCTATGGAAATGACTATGGCCATGTAGAAAGGCCTTTTGGCCTTGAAGAGGGGGCTTGTGCCCTGCAGACGGGCCCTGTGACTCTGTGGAGAGAGCTGTTGGGAGTTGTGGCCGTGTGGAAAGTGCATTTGGCCCTGTGGACGTGAGCTATGGCCCTGTAAAGAGAGCTTCTTGTCCTGTGGAGAGAGCTGGAGGGTGTTTTGGCCCTGTGGAAAGGTCTGTGGCCCTATGGATAGGCCCTTTAGCCTTGTGGAAAGGGCTGTGGCCCTGTGGTGAGAACTGGAAGGAGTTGTGGGCTGTGGAAAAGCCTGTGGTCCTGTGGAGACAGCTGAAGGGGTTGAGGCCCTGTGGAAAGGCCTGTGACCCTGTAGAGGGGTCTGTGGCCCCGCAGAGGGGCATGTGGCGATGTAAAGAGAGCTGGAGGGAGTTGTGGCCTGAGGAAAAGGCCATGTGGAGCGGGCTGGAGAGGCCTGTGGAAGGCTCTGGAGTAAGATTTGAGCCTATGAAGTCCTTTGCAGTAAACAACATGCAACATGATTGCCTGTGGAGAGAGCTGGAGGTGCTTGTGGCACTGTGGAAAGGCCTGTGGCCCAGTAGGAGCCTGTGGTCCTGTGGAGAGAGCTGAAGGTGTTGTGGCCCTGTGGAAAGGCCTGTGATCCTGTATAGGGGTCTGTTGCCCTGTGGAGAGAGCTGGAGGGGCTCGTGCCCTATGGAAATGACTATGGCCATGTAGAAAGGCCTTTTGGCCTTGAAGAGGGGGCTTGTGCCCTGCAGACGGGCCCTGTGACTCTGTGGAGAGAGCTGTTGGGAGTTGTGGCCGTGTGGAAAGTGCATTTGGCCCTGTGGACGTGAGCTATGGCCCTGTAAAGAGAGCTTCTTGTCCTGTGGAGAGAGCTGGAGGGTGTTGTGGCCCTGTGGAAAGGTATGTGGCCCTATGGATAGGCCCTTTAGCCTTGTGGAAAGGGCTGTGGCCCTGTGGTGAGAGCTGGAAGGAGTTGTGGGCTGTGGAAAAGCCTGTGGTCCTGTGGAGACAGCTGAAGGGGTTGAGGCCCTGTGGAAAGGCCAGTGACCCTGTATAGGGGTCTGTGGCCCCGCAGAGGGGCATGTGGCGATGTAAAGAGAGCTGGAGGGAGTTGTGGCCTGAGGAAAAGGCCATGTGGAGCGTGCTGGAGGGGCCTGTGGAAGGCTCTGGAGTAAGATTTTGGCCTATAAAGTCCTTTGCAGTAAAAAACATGCAACATGATTGCCTGTGGAGAGAGCTAGAGGGGCTTGTGGCACTGTGGAAAGTCCTGTGGCTCAGTAGGAGCCTGTGGTCCTGTGGAGAGAGCTGAAGGTGTTGTGGTCACTCAATTGAGCCCTTTTAACTGATTAAAGGGGGGCGGAGGAGGCTGTGGCCCTGATGAAAGAGCTCAAAGGGGTTGTAGTCTTGTAGAAGGAGCCTGTGGTCCTGTGGAGAGAGCTGGAGGGGGTTATTGCCTTGGGGAAATGCCTATGGCCCTGCGAAAGGGACCTGTGGCCCTTTGAAAAAGGCCTTTGGCCTTGTGGAGGGGGCTGTTGCCTTGTAAAGGGAGCCTCTGTCCTTTTTGAGAGAGACAGAGGGGGTTGTGGCCTTATGGAAAGGCCTATGACACAGTGAAAGGGCCCTGTCGCCTTGTGGAGAGAGGTGAAGGCGGATGTGGCCCTGTGTATATGCCTGTAAACCTGTAGAAGGAGCCTGCGGTTCTGTGGAGAGAGCTTGAGGGGGGTTATGGCCCTATGGAAATGACTATGGCCCTGTGGAATGGACCTATGGCCCTTTGCAAAGGGCCTTTGGCCTTGTGGAGGGGGCCCTTGCCCTGTAGAAGGAGCCTGTGGCCCTCTTGAGAGAGCCAGAGGAGGTTGTGGCACTATTTAAAGGCCAGTGGCCCTGTAGAAAGGCCCCTTGGCCTTGATGAAGGGGCTTGTGCCCTGCAGACGGGCCCCATGACTCTGTGTAGAGAGCTGGAGGGGGTTGTGGCCATGTGGAAAGTGCATTTGGCCCTGTGGAGGGGAGCTATGGCCCTGTAAAGAGAGCCTGTTGTCCTGTGGAATTGGAGGGGATTGTGGCCCTGTGGAAAGGCTTGTGGCCCGGCAGAAGGAGCCAGTGGTCCTGTGGAGAGAGCTGAAGGGGTTGAGGCCCTGTGGAGAGGCCTGTGACCCTGTATAGGGGTCTGTTGCCCCGCAGAGGGGCATGTGGCGATGTAAAGAGAGCTGGATGGAGTTGTGGCCTGTGGAAAAGGCCATGTGGAGCGTGCTGGAGGGGCCTGTGGAAGGCTCTGGAGTAAGATGAAGGCCTATGAAGTCCTTTGCAGTAAACATCTAAATTTTCAAGCTTCGTGTCCGATTTGCAACAGGGTTGACTCCAATGTTGCCGAACTGCAACAAAAATTGACTCTTGTTGCAAAAGTGCAACATGATTGCCTGTGGAGAGAGCTGGATGGTGCTTGTGGCACTGTGGAAAGACCTGTGGCCCGGTAGTAGCCTGTGGTCCTGTGGAGAGAGCTGAAGGTGTTGTGGCCCTGTGGAAAGGCCTGTGACCCTGTATAGGGGTCCGTTGCCCTGTGGAGAGAGCTGGAGGGGCTTGTGCCCTATGGAAATGACTATGGCCATGTAGAAAGGCCCTTTGGCCTTGAAGAGGGGGCTTGTGTCCTGCAGACGGGCCCTGTGTCTCTGTGGAGAGAGCTAAAGGGGGCTGTGGCCGTGCAGAAAGTGCATTTGGCCCTGTGGAGGGGAGTTATGGCTCTGTAAAGAGAGCTTGTTGTCCTGTGGAGAAGAGTTGGAGGGGATTGTGGCCCTGTGGAAATGCTTGTGGCCCGGCAGAAGGAGCCAGTGGTCCTGTGGAGAGAGCTGAAGGGGTTGAGGCCCTGTGGAAAGGCCTGTGACCCTGTATAGGGGTCTGTGGTCCCTCAGAGGGTGCATGTGGCGATGTAAAGAGAGCTGGAGGGAGTTGTGGCCTGAGGAAAAGGCCATGTGGAGTGGGCTGGAAAGGAGTGTGGAAGGCTCTGGAGTAAGATTTGGGCCTATGAAGTCCTTTGCAGTAAACAACATGCAACATGATTGCCTGTGGAGAGAGCTGGAGGGGCTTGTGGCACCGTGGAAAGGCCTGTGGCCCAGTAGGAGCCTGTGGTCCTGTGGAGAGAGCTGAAAGTGTTGTGGCCCTGTGGAAAGGCCTGTGACCCTGTATAGGGGTCCGTTGCCCTGTGGAGAGAGCTGGAGGGGCTTGTGCCCTATGGAAATGACTATGGCCATGTAGAAAGGCCTTTTGGCCTTGAAGAGGGGGCTTGTGCCCTGCAGACGGGTCTTGTGTCTCTGTGGAGAGAGCTAAAGGGGGCTGTGGCCATGCAGAAAGTGCATTTGGCCCTGTGGAGGGGAGCTATGGCCCGGTAAAGAGAGCTTGTTGTCGTGTGGAGAAGAGTTGGAGGGGATTGTGGCCCTGGGGAAAGGCCTGTGACCCTGTATAGGGGTCCGTTGCCCTGTGGAGAGAGCTGGAGGGGCTCGTGCCCTATGGAAATGACTATGGCCATGTAGAAAGGCCTTTTGGCCTTGAAGAGGGGGCTTGTGCCCTGCAGACGGGCCTTGTGACTCTGTGGAGAGAGCTGTTGGGAGTTGTGGCCGTGTGGAAAGTGCATTTGGCCCTGTGGAGGTGAGCTATGGCCCTGTAAAGAGAGCTTCTTGTCCTGTGGAGAGAGCTGGAGGGTGTTGTGGCCCTGTGGAAATGTCTGTGGCCCTATGGATAGGCCCTTTAGCCTTGTGGAAGGGGCTGTGGCCCTCTGGTGAGAGCTGGAAGGAGTTGTGGGCTGTGGAAAAGTCTGTGGTCCTGTGGAGAGAGCTGAAGGGGTTGAGTTCCTGTGGAAAGGCCTGTGACCCTGTATAGGGGTCTGTGGCCCCGCAGAGGGGCATGTGGCGATGTAAAGAGAGCTGGAGGGAGTTGTGGCCTGCGGAAAAGGCCATGTGGAGCGGGCTGGAGGGGCCTGTGGAAGGGTCTGAAGTAAGATTTGGGCCTATGAAGTCCTTTTGCGGTAAACAACATGAAACATGATTGCCTGTGGAGAGAGCTGGAGGGACTTGTAGCACTGTGGAAAGGCCTGTGGCCGGGCTGGAGCCTGTGGTCCTGTGGAAGAGCTGAAGGTGTTGTGGCCCTGTGGAAAGGCCTGTGACCCTGTATAGCGGTCCGTTGCCCTGTGGAGAGAGCTGGAGGGGCTCGTGCCCTATGGAAATGACTATGGCCATGTAGAAAGGCCTTTTGGCCTTGAAGAGGGGGCTTGTGCCCTGCAGACGGGCCTTGTGTTTCTGTGGAGAGAGCTAAAGGGGGCTGTGGCCGTGCAGAAAGTGCATTTGGCCCTGTGGAGGGGAGCTATGGCCCGGTAAAGAGAGCTTGTTGTCCTGTGGAGAAGAGTTGGAGGGGATTGTGGCCCTGTGGAATGGCCTGTGACCCTGTATAGGGGTCTGTGGCCCCGCAGAGGGGCATGTGGCGATGTAAAGAGAGCTGGAGGGAGTTGTGGCCTGCGGAAAAGGCCATGTGGAGCAGGCTGGAGGGGCCTGTGGAAGGGTCTAAAGTAAGATTTGGGCCTATGAAGTCCTTTTGCGGTAAACAACATGCAACATGATTGCCTGTGGAGAGAGCTGGAGGGACTCGTAGCACTGTGGAAAGGCCTGTGGCTGGGTAGGAGCCTGTGGTCCTGTGGAGAGAGCTGAATGTGTTGTGGCCCTGTGGAAAGGATTTTTAAGCGCAGCAGAAACGCTGCGTAAAAATCTACAGCATGGGCATTAACATTGCGGAATGCCACTGAGTACCATGGGGTGCAGATTATCAAGTGTTTCACAAGCGTTTCCGCTGCGTAAATTACGCAACATATACGCTTGTAAATCGCTACGTGGGCACGCAGCCTGAGGCTGTGTTCACACACCACCCGGTCCGGAGGAGAAGTGATGTCACAGAGGTGGAAGAAGAATCCTGTTCCTCCTCCCCTTTGTGACATGTCTGCCAGCCCCCATTTCATTTTGTAATGTATTACTATACAGTACGAAATCAAAATTAAATAAATACAGATGTATTAAAAATAATAAAGAATTAATACTTACCCTTTCAGACGCCTTTTCGGTCTATCCGGTGCAGAGCCAAAGCCACGTCCTGAGCGACAGGACCTTCCATGATGTCACATGAAGTTCCTGTCGGTTGGTATTTGGCCTTGGTTCTGCACCGGATAGCCCTAAAAGGCATCGGAAAGGGTAAGTATTAATTCTATTGTGATGTCATAATACCCCACAACTACTAGTATAGGCAAAAAAGTGACACATTTATTCCATTTTATTTATTGAAAGAAATTAGGCTTAAACCAAAAATGACATGATGGCGGATTGCCTGTAAAGATGCCTTCTTTTTAATGTATTGATCTTCATGGAATAAAGTAAAATTCATCATATGGAAACCGGTGCCAGCATTCCTTTTTTCATGTTTGGCTTCCAGGCGGTGGCCTACCGCCACTGAGCACCTGACCGGATCCACTGATTGGAAGGAGGGGGGAGCTTTCTATTTCCCAATTTTCTCATTTGGCTCCAAAAATAACATGTCAATCAAGAAAACTGGTATAAAGGAGAATGGCATAGGTGACATTTCTTTGCCAGCATTCAACCTGTGTAAAGAAAAAAAAGAATATTAAACAGTGCAGTATACTATATCAGGTTCCTTTACTCGAGCTGACCAATGGTCAATAGGTCACTCAAATGAGTCCTTTTAACTGATTAAAGAGGGGTGGAGGGGGCTGTGGCCCTGATGAAAGAGCTGAAATGGGTTGTAGCCTTGTAGAAGGAGCCTGTGGTCCTGTGGAGAGAGCTGGAGGGGGCTATTGCCTTGGGGAAATGCCTATGGCCCTGTGGAAGGGACCTGTGGCCCTTTGAAAAAGGACTTTGGCCTTGTGGAGGGGGCTGTTTCCTTGTAAAGGGAGCCTCTGTCCTTTTTGAGAGAGAGAGAGGGGGTTGTGGCCTTATGGAAAGGCTTATTGCATAGTGAAAGGGCCCTGTTGCCCTGTGGAGAGAGGTAAAGGTGGTTGTGGCCCTGTGTAAATGCCTGTACACCTGTAGAAGGAGCCTGTGGCCCTGTTGAGAGTACCAGAGGGGGTTGTGGCCCTATTTAAAGGCCAGTAGCCCTGTAGAAAGGCCCCTTGGCCTTGATGAAGGGGCTTGTGCCCTGCAGACGAGCCCCGTGACTCTGTGGAGAGAGCTGGAGGGGATTTTGGCCGTGTGGAAAGTGCATTTGGCCCTGTGGAGGGGAGCTATAGCCCTGTAAAGAGAGCTAGTTGTCCTGTGTAGAGAGTTGGAGGGGATTGTGGCCCTGTGGAAATGCTTGTGGCCCGGCAGAAGGAGCCAGTGGTCCTGTGGAGAGAGCTGAAGGGGTTGAGGCCCTGTGGAAAGGCCTGTGACCCTGTATAGGGGTCTGTGGCCCCGCAGAGTGTGCATGTGGCGATGTAAAGAGAGCGGGAGGGAGTTGTGGCCTGAGGAAAAGGCCATGTGGAGTGGGCTGGAAAGGCCTGTGGAAGGCTCTGGAGTAAGATTTGGGCCTATGAAGTCCTTTGCAGTAAACAACATGCAACATGATTGCCTGTGGAGAGAGCTGGAGGGGCTTGAGGCACTGTGGAAAGGCCTGTGGCCCAGTAGGAGCCTGTGGTCCTGTGGAGAGAGCTGAAAGTGTTGTGGCCCTGTGGAAAGGCCTGTGACCCTGTATAGGGGTCCGTTGCCCTGTGGAGAGAGCTGGAGGGGCTTGTGCCCTATGGAAATGACTATGGCCATGTAGAAAGGCCTTTTGGCCTTGAAGAGGGGGCTTGTGCCCTGCAGACGGGCCTTGTGTCTCTGTGGAGAGAGCTAAAGGGGGCTGTGGCCATGCAGAAAGTGCATTTGGCCCTGTGGAGGGGAGCTATGGCCCGGTAAAGAGAGCTTGTTGTCGTGTGGAGAAGAGTTGGAGGGGATTGTGGCCCTGGGGAAAGGCCTGTGACCCTGTATAGGGGTCCGTTGCCCTGTGGAGAGAGCTGGAGGGGCTCGTGCCCTATGGAAATGACTATGGCCATGTAGAAAGGCCTTTTGGCCTCGAAGAGGGGGCTTGTGCCCTGCAGACGGGCCTTGTGACTCTGTGGAGAGAGCTGTTGGGAGTTGTGGCCGTGTGGAAAGTGCATTTGGCCCTGTGGAGGTGAGCTATGGCCCTGTAAAGAGAGCTTCTTTTCCTGTGGAGAGAGCTGGAGGGTGTTGTGGCCCTGTGGAAATGTCTGTGGCCCTATGGATAGGCCCTTTAGCCTTGTGGAAGGGGCTGTGGCCCTCTGGTGAGAGCTGGAAGGAGTTGTGGGCTGTGGAAAAGTCTGTGGTCCTGTGGAGAGAGCTGAAGGGATTGAGTTCCTGTGGAAAGGCCTGTGACCCTGTATAGGGGTCTGTGGCCCCGCAGAGGGGCATGTGGCGATGTAAAGAGAGCTGGAGGGAGTTGTGGCCTGCGGAAAAGGCCATGTGGAGCGGGCTGGAGGGGCCTGTGGAAGGGTCTGAAGTAAGATTTGGGCCTATGAAGTCCTTTTGCGGTAAACAACATGAAACATGATTGCCTGTGGAGAGAGCTGGAGGGATTGTAGCACTGTGGAAAGGCCTGTGGCCGGGCTGGAGCCTGTGGTCCTGTGGAAGAGCTGAAGGTGTTGTGGCCCTGTGGAATGGCCTGTGACCCTGTATAGCGGTCCGTTGCCCTGTGGAGAGAGCTGGAGGGGCTCGTGCCCTATGGAAATGACTATGGCCATGTAGAAAGGCCTTTTGGCCTTGAAGAGGGGGCTTGTGCCCTGCAGACGGGCCTTGTGTCTCTGTGGAGAGAGCTAAAGGGGGCTGTGGCCATGCAGAAAGTGCATTTGGCCCTGTGGAGGGGAGCTATGGCCCTGTAAAGAGAGCTTGTTGTCCTGTGGAGAAGAGTTGGAGGGGATTGTGGCCCTGTGGAAAGGCTTGTACCCGGCAGAAGGAAGCAGTGGTCCTGTGGAGAGAGCTGAAGGGGTTGAGGCCCTGTGGAAAGGCATGTGACCCTGTATAGGGGTCTGTGGCCCCGCAGAGGGGCATGTGGCGATGTAAAGAGAGCTGTAGGGAGTTGTGGCCTGAGGAAAAGGCCATGTGGAGCGGGCTGGAGGGGCCTGTGGAAGGCTCTGGAGTAAGGTTTGGGCCTATGAAGTCCTCTGCAGTAAACAACATGCAACATGATTGCCTGTGGAGAGAGCTGAAGCTGTTGTGGCCCTGTGGAAAGGACTGTGACCCTGTACAGGGGTCCGTTGCCCTGTGGAGAGAGCTGGAGGTGCTCTTGCCCTATGGGAATGACTATGGCCATGTAGAAAGGCCTTTTGGCCTTGAAGAGGGGCTTGTGCCCTGCAGACGGGCCCTGTGACTCTGTGGAGAGGGCTGTTGGGAGTTGTGGCCGTGTGGAAAGTGCATTTGGCCCTGTGGAGGTGAGCTATGGCCCTGTAAAGAGAGCTTCTTGTCCTGTGGAGAGAGCTGGAGCGTGTTGTGGCCCTGTGGAAAGGTCTGTGGCCCTATGGATAGGCCCTTTAGCCTTGTGGAAGGGGCTGTGGCCCTGTGGTGAGAGCTGGAAGGAGTTGTGGGCTGTGGAAAAGCCTGTGGTCCTGTGGAGAGAGCTGAAGGGGTTGAGGCCCTGTGGAAAGGCCAGTGACCCTGTATAGGGGTCTGTGGCCCCGCAGAGGGGCATGTGGCGATGTAAAGAGAGCTGGAGGGAGTTGTGGCCTGAGGAAAAGGCCATGTGGAGCCGGCTGGAGGGGCCTGTGGAAGGCTCTGGAGTAAGATTTGGGCCTATGAAGTCCTTTGCAGTAAAAAACAAGCAACATGATTGCCTGTGGAGAGAGCTAGAGGGGCTTGTGGCACTGTGGAAAGTCCTGTGGCTCAGTAGGAGCCTGTGGTCCTGTGGAGAGAGCTGAAGGTGTTGTGGTCACTCAATTGAGCCCTTTTAACTGATTAAAGGGGGGCGGAGGAGGCTGTGGCCCTGATGAAAGAGCTCAAAGGGGTTGTAGTCTTGTAGAAGGAGCCTGTGGTCCTGTGGAGAGAGCTGGAGGGGGTTATTGCCTTGGGGAAATGCCTATGGCCCTGCGAAAGGGACCTGTGGCCCTTTGAAAAAGGCCTTTGGCCTTGTGGAGGGGGCTGTTGCCTTGTAAAGGGAGCCTCTGTCCTTTTTGAGAGAGACAGAGGGGGTTGTGGCCTTATGGAAAGGCCTATGACACAGTGAAAGGGCCCTGTCGCCTTGTGGAGAGAGGTGAAGGCGGATGTGGCCCTGTGTATATGCCTGTAAACCTGTAGAAGGAGCCTGCGGTTCTGTGGAGAGAGCTTGAGGGGGGTTATGGCCCTATGGAAATGACTATGGCCCTGTGGAATGGACCTATGGCCCTTTGCAAAGGGCCTTTGGCCTTGTGGAGGGGGCCCTTGCCCTGTAGAAGGAGCCTGTGGCCCTCTTGAGAGAGCCAGAGGAGGTTGTGGCACTATTTAAAGGCCAGTGGCCCTGTAGAAAGGCCCCTTGGCCTTGATGAAGGGGCTTGTGCCCTGCAGACGGGCCCCATGACTCTGTGTAGAGAGCTGGAGGGGGTTGTGGCAATGTGGAAAGTGCATTTGGCCCTGTGGAGGGGAGCTATGGCCCTGTAAAGAGAGCCTGTTGTCCTGTGGAATTGGAGGGGATTGTGGCCCTGTGGAAAGGCTTGTGGCCCGGCAGAAGGAGCCAGTGGTCCTGTGGAGAGAGCTGAAGGGGTTGAGGCCCTGTGGAGAGGCCTGTGACCCTGTATAGGGGTCTGTTGCCCCGCAGAGGGGCATGTGGCGATGTAAAGAGAGCTGGATGGAGTTGTGGCCTGTGGAAAAGGCCATGTGGAGCGTGCTGGAGGGGCCTGTGGAAGGCTCTGGAGTAAGATGGGGGCCTATGAAGTCCTTTGCAGTAAACATCTAAATTTTCAAGCTTCGTGTCCGATTTGCAACAGGGTTGACTCCAATGTTGCCGAACTGCAACAAAAATTGACTCTTGTTGCAAAAGTGCAACATGATTGCCTGTGGAGAGAGCTGGATGGTGCTGGTGGCACTGTGGAAAGACCTGTGGCCCGGTAGTAGCCTGTGGTCCTGTGGAGAGAGCTGAAGGTGTTGTGGCCCTGTGGAAAGGCCTGTGACCCTGTATAGGGGTCCGTTGCCCTGTGGAGAGAGCTGGAGGGGCTTGTGCCCTATGGAAATGACTATGGCCATGTAGAAAGGCCCTTTGGCCTTGAAGAGGGGGCTTGTGTCCTGCAGATGGGCCCTGTGTCTCTGTGGAGAGAGCTAAAGGGGGCTGTGGCCGTGCAGAAAGTGCATTTGGCCCTGTGGAGGGGAGCTATGGCCCTGTAAAGAGAGCTTGTTGTCCTGTGGAGAAGAGTTGGAGGGGATTGTGGTCCTGTGGAAATGCTTGTGGCCCGGCAGAAGGAGCCAGTGGTCCTGTGGAGAGAGCTGAAGGGGTTGAGGCCCTGTGGAAAGGCCTGTGACCCTGTATAGGGGTCTGTGGCCCCGCAGAGGGGCATGTGGCGATGTAAAGAGAGCTGGAGGGAGTTGTGGCCTGCGGAAAAGGCCATGTGGAGCGGGCTGGAGGGGCCTGTGGAAGGGTCTGAAGTAAGATTTGGGCCTATGAAGTCCTTTTTTCGGTAAACAACATGCAACATGATTGCCTGTGGAGAGAGCTAGAGGGACTTGTAGCACTGTGTAAAAGCCTGTGGCCGGGTAGGAGCCTGTGGTCCTGTGGAGAGAGCTGAAGGTGTTGTGGCCCTGTGGAAAGGCCTGTGACCCTGTATAGCGGTCCCTTGCCCTGTGGAGAGAGCTGGAGGGGCTCGTGCCCTATGGAAATGACTATGGCCATGCAGAAAGGCCTTTTGGCTTTGAAGAGGGGGCTTGTGCCCTGCAGACGGGCCCTGTGACTCTGTGGAGAGGGCTGTTGGGAGTTGTGGCCGTGTGGAAAGTGCATTTGGCCCTGTGGAGGTGAGCTATGGCCCTGTAAAGAGAGCTTCTTGTCCTGTGGAGAGAGCTGGAGGGTGTTGTGGCCATGTGGAAAGGTCTGTGGCCCTATGGATAGGCCCTTTGGCCTTGTGGAAGGGGCTGTGGCCCTGTGGTGAGAGGTGGAAGGAGTTGTGGGCTGTGGAAAAGCCTGTGGTCCTGTGGAGACAGCTGAAGGGGTTGAGGCCCTGTGGAAAGGCCTGTGACCCTGTATAGGGGTCTGTGGCCCCGCAGAGGGGCATGTAGCGATGTAAAGAGAGCTGGAGGGAGTTGTGGCCTGAGGAAAAGGCCATGTGGAGCGGGCTGGAAAGGCCTGTGGAAGGCTCTGGAGTAAGATTTGGGCCTATGAAGTCCTTTGCAGTAAACAATATGCAACATGATTGCCTGTGGAGAGAGCTGGAGGGGCTTGTGGCACTGTAGAAAGGCCTGTGGCCCAGTAGGAGCCTGTGGTCCTGTGGAGAGAGCTGAAGGTGTTGTGGCCCTGTGGAAAGGCCTGTGACCCTGTATAGGGGTCCGTTGCCCTGTGGAGAGAGCTGGAGGGGCTCGTGCCCTATGGAAATGACTATGGCCATGTAGAAAGGCCTTTTGTCCTTGAAGAGGGGGCTTGTGCCCTGCAGACGGGCCTTGTGTCTCTGTGGAGAGAGCTAAAGGGGGCTGTGTCCATGCAGAAAGTGCATGTGGAGGGGAGCTATGGCCCGGTAAAGAGAGCTTGTTGTCCTGCGGAGAAGAGTTGGAGGGGATTGTGGCCCTGTGGAAAGGCTTGTAGCCCGGCAGAAGGAGGCAGCGGTCCTGTGGAGAGAGCTGAAGGGGTTGAGGCCCTGTGGAAAGGCATGTGACGCTGTATAGGGGTCTGTGGCCCCGCAGAGGGGCATGTGGCGATGTAAAGAGAGCTGGAGGGAGTTGTGGCCTGAGGAAAAGGCCATGTGGAGTGGGCTGGAGGGGCCTGTGGAAGGCTCTGGAGTAAGATTTGGGCCTATGAAGTCCTCTGCAGTAAACAACATGCAACATGATTGCCTGTGGAGAGAGCTGAAGGTTTTGTGGCCCTGTGGAAAGGCCTGTGACCCTGTACAGGGGTCCGTTGCCCTGTGGAGAGAGCTGGAGGTGCTTGTGCCCTATGGGAATGACTATTGCCATGTAGAAAGGCCTTTTGGCTTTGAAGAGGGGGCTTGTGCCCTGCAGACGGGCCCTGTGACACTGTGGAGAGGGCTGTTGGGAGTTGTGGCCGTGTGGAAAGTGCATTTGGCCCTGTGGAGGTGAGCTATGGCCCTGTAAAGAGAGCTTCTTGTCCTGTGGAGAGAGCTGGAGGGTGTTGTGGCCCTGTGGAAAGGTCTGTGGCCCTATGAATAGGCCCTTTAGCCTTGTGGAAGGGGCTGTGGCCCTGTGGTGAGAGGTGGAAGGAGTTGTGGGCTGTGGAAAAGCCTGTGGTCCTGTGGAGACAGCTGAAGGGGTTGAGGCCCTGTGGAAAGGCCTGTGACCCTGTATAGGGGTCTGTGGCCCCGCAGAGGGGCATGTGGCGATGTAAAGAGAGCTGGAGGGAGTTGTGGCCTGAGGAAAAGGCCATGTGGAGCGGGCTGGAGAGGCCTGTGGAAGGCTCTGGAGTAAGATTTGGGCCTATGAAGTCCTTTGCAGTAAACAACATGCAACATGATTGCCTGTGGAGAGAACTGGAGGGACTTGTGGCACTGTGGAAAGGCCTGTGGCCCAGTAGGAGCCTGTGGTCCTGTGGAGAGAGCTGAAGGTGTTGTGGCCCTGTGGAAAGGCCTGTGACCCTGTATAGAGGTCCGTTGCCCTGTGGAGAGAGCTGGAGGGGCTTGTGCCCTATGGAAATGACTATGGCCCTGTAGAAAGGCCTTTTGGCCTTGAAGAGGGGGCTTGTGCCCTGCAGACGGGCCTTGTGTCTCTGTGGAGAGAGCTAAAGGGGGCTGTGGCCATGCAGAAAGTGCATTTGGCCCTGTGGAGGGGAGCTATGGCCCGGTAAAGAGAGCTTGTTGTCCTGCGGAGAAGAGTTGGAGGGGATTGTGGCCCTGTGGAAAGGCTTGTAGCCCGGCAGAAGAGGCAGCGGTCCTGTGGAGAGAGCTGAAGGGGTTGAGGCCCTGTGGAAAGGCATGTGACGCTGTATAGGGGTCTGTGGCCCCGCAGAGGGGCATGTGGCGATGTAAAGAGAGCTGGAGGGAGTTGTGGCCTGAGGAAAAGGCCATGTGGAGTGGGCTGGAGGGGCCTGTGGAAGGCTCTGGAGTAAGATTTGGGCCTATGAAGTCCTCTGCAGTAAACAACATGCAACATGATTGCCTGTGGAGAGAGCTGAAGGTTTTGTGGCCCTGTGGAAAGGCCTGTGACCCTGTACAGGGGTCCGTTGCCCTGTGGAGAGAGCTGGAGGTGCTTGTGCCCTATGGGAATGACTATGGCCATGTAGAAAGGCCTTTTGGCTTTGAAGAGGGGGCTTGTGCCCTGCAGACGGGCCCTGTGACACTGTGGAGAGGGCTGTTGGGAGTTGTGGCCGTGTGGAAAGTGCATTTGGCCCTGTGGAGGTGAGCTATGGCCCTGTAAAGAGAGCTTCTTGTCCTGTGGAGAGAGCTGGAGGGTGTTGTGGCCCTGTGGAAAGGTCTGTGGCCCTATGAATAGGCCCTTTAGCCTTGTGGAAGGGGCTGTGGCCCTGTGGTGAGAGGTGGAAGGAGTTGTGGGCTGTGGAAAAGCCTGTGGTCCTGTGGAGACAGCTGAAGGGGTTGAGGCCCTGTGGAAAGGCCTGTGACCCTGTATAGGGGTCTGTGGCCCCGCAGAGGGGCATGTGGCGATGTAAAGAGAGCTGGAGGGAGTTGTGGCCTGAGGAAAAGGCCATGTGGAGCGGGCTGGAGAGGCCTGTGGAAGGCTCTGGAGTAAGATTTGGGCCTATGAAGTCCTTTGCAGTAAACAACATGCAACATGATTGCCTGTGGAGAGAACTGGAGGGGCTTGTGGCACTGTGGAAAGGCCTGTGGCCCAGTAGGAGCCTGTGGTCCTGTGGAGAGAGCTGAAGGTGTTGTGGCCCTGTGGAAAGGCCTGTGACCCTGTATAGAGGTCCGTTGCCCTGTGGAGAGAGCTGGAGGGGCTTGTGCCCTATGGAAATGACTATGGCCCTGTAGAAAGGCCTTTTGGCCTTGAAGAGGGGGCTTGTGCCCTGCAGACGGGCCTTGTGTCTCTGTGGAGAGAGCTAAAGGGGGCTGTGGCCATGCAGAAAGTGCATTTGGCCCTGTGGAGGGGAGCTATGGCCCGGTAAAGAGAGCTTGTTGTCCTGTGGAGAAGAGTTGGAGGGGATTGTGGCCCTGTGGAAAGACCTGTGACCCTGTATAGGGGTCCGTTGCCCTGTGGAGAGAGCTGGAGGGGCTCGTGCCCTATGGAAATGACTATGGCCATGTAGAAAGGCCTTTTGGCCTTGAAGAGGGGGCTTGTGCCCTGCAGGCGGGCCCTGTGACTCTGTGGAGAGAGCTGTTGGGAGTTGTGGCCGTGTGGAAAGTGCTTTTGGCCCTGTGGAGGTGAGCTATGGCCCTGTAAAGAGAGCTTCTTGTCCTGTGGAGAGAGCTGGAGGGTGTTGTGGCCCTGTGGAAAGGTCTGTGGCCCTATGGATACGCCCTTTAGCCCTGTGGAAGGGGCTGTGGCCCTGTGGTGAGAGCTGGAAGGAGTTGTGGGCTGTGGAAAAGCCTGTGGTCCTGTGGAGACAGCTGAAGGGGTTGAGGCCCTGTGGAAAGGCCTGTGACCCTGTATAGGTGTCTGTGGCCCCGCTGAGGAGCATGTGGCGATGTAAAGAGAGCTGGAGGGAGTTGTGTCCTGACGAAAAGGCCATGTGGAGCGGGCTGGAGGGGCCTTTCGAAGGCTCTGGAGTAAGATTTGGGCCTATGAAGTCCTTTGCAGTAAACAACATGCAACATGATTGCCTGTGGAGAGAGCTGGAGGGGCTTGTGGCACTGTGGAAAGGCCTGTGGCCCAGTAGGAGCCTGTGGTCATGTGGAGAGAGCTGAAGGTGTTGTGGCCCTGTGGAAAGGCCTGTGACCCTGTATAGGGGACCGTTGCCCTGTGGAGAGAGCTGGAGGGGCTCGTGCCCTATGGAAATGACTATGGCCATGTAGAAAGGCCTTTTGGCCTTGAAGAGGGGGCTTGTGCTCTGCAGACGGGCCTTGTGTCTCTGTGGAGAGAGCTAAATGGGGCTGTGGCCGTGCAGAAAGTGCATTTGGCCCTGTGGAGGGGAGCTATGGCCCTGTAAAGAGAGCTTGTTGTCCTGTGGAGAAGAGTTGGAGGGGATTGTGGTCCTGTGGAAATGCTTGTGGCCCGGCAGAAGGAGCCAGTGGTCCTGTGGAGAGAGCTGAAGGGGTTGAGGCCCTGTGGAAAGGCCTGTGACCCTGTATAGGGGTCTGTGGCCCCGCAGAGGGGCATGTGGCGATGTAAAGAGAGCTGGAGGGAGTTGTGGCCTGCGGAAAAGGCCATGTGGAGCGGGCTGGAGGGGCCTGTGGAAGGGTCTGAAGTAAGATTTGGGCCTATGAAGTCCTTTTTTCGGTAAACAACATGCAACATGATTGCCTGTGGAGAGAGCTAGAGGGACTTGTAGCACTGTGTAAAAGCCTGTGGCCGGGTAGGAGCCTGTGGTCCTGTGGAGAGAGCTGAAGGTGTTGTGGCCCTGTGGAAAGGCCTGTGACCCTGTATAGCGGTCCCTTGCCCTGTGGAGAGAGCTGGAGGGGCTCGTGCCCTATGGAAATGACTATGGCCATGCAGAAAGGCCTTTTGGCTTTGAAGAGGGGGCTTGTGCCCTGCAGACGGGCCCTGTGACTCTGTGGAGAGGGCTGTTGGGAGTTGTGGCCGTGTGGAAAGTGCATTTGGCCCTGTGGAGGTGAGCTATGGCCCTGTAAAGAGAGCTTCTTGTCCTGTGGAGAGAGCTGGAGGGTGTTGTGGCCATGTGGAAAGGTCTGTGGCCCTATGGATAGGCCCTTTGGCCTTGTGGAAGGGGCTGTGGCCCTGTGGTGAGAGGTGGAAGGAGTTGTGGGCTGTGGAAAAGCCTGTGGTCCTGTGGAGACAGCTGAAGGGGTTGAGGCCCTGTGGAAAGGCCTGTGACCCTGTATAGGGGTCTGTGGCCCCGCAGAGGGGCATGTAGCGATGTAAAGAGAGCTGGAGGGAGTTGTGGCCTGAGGAAAAGGCCATGTGGAGCGGGCTGGAAAGGCCTGTGGAAGGCTCTGGAGTAAGATTTGGGCCTATGAAGTCCTTTGCAGTAAACAATATGCAACATGATTGCCTGTGGAGAGAGCTGGAGGGGCTTGTGGCACTGTAGAAAGGCCTGTGGCCCAGTAGGAGCCTGTGGTCCTGTGGAGAGAGCTGAAGGTGTTGTGGCCCTGTGGAAAGGCCTGTGACCCTGTATAGGGGTCCGTTGCCCTGTGGAGAGAGCTGGAGGGGCTCGTGCCCTATGGAAATGACTATGGCCATGTAGAAAGGCCTTTTGTCCTTGAAGAGGGGGCTTGTGCCCTGCAGACGGGCCTTGTGTCTCTGTGGAGAGAGCTAAAGGGGGCTGTGTCCATGCAGAAAGTGCATGTGGAGGGGAGCTATGGCCCGGTAAAGAGAGCTTGTTGTCCTGCGGAGAAGAGTTGGAGGGGATTGTGGCCCTGTGGAAAGGCTTGTAGCCCGGCAGAAGGAGGCAGCGGTCCTGTGGAGAGAGCTGAAGGGGTTGAGGCCCTGTGGAAAGGCATGTGACGCTGTATAGGGGTCTGTGGCCCCGCAGAGGGGCATGTGGCGATGTAAAGAGAGCTGGAGGGAGTTGTGGCCTGAGGAAAAGGCCATGTGGAGTGGGCTGGAGGGGCCTGTGGAAGGCTCTGGAGTAAGATTTGGGCCTATGAAGTCCTCTGCAGTAAACAACATGCAACATGATTGCCTGTGGAGAGAGCTGAAGGTTTTGTGGCCCTGTGGAAAGGCCTGTGACCCTGTACAGGGGTCCGTTGCCCTGTGGAGAGAGCTGGAGGTGCTTGTGCCCTATGGGAATGACTATTGCCATGTAGAAAGGCCTTTTGGCTTTGAAGAGGGGGCTTGTGCCCTGCAGACGGGCCCTGTGACACTGTGGAGAGGGCTGTTGGGAGTTGTGGCCGTGTGGAAAGTGCATTTGGCCCTGTGGAGGTGAGCTATGGCCCTGTAAAGAGAGCTTCTTGTCCTGTGGAGAGAGCTGGAGGGTGTTGTGGCCCTGTGGAAAGGTCTGTGGCCCTATGAATAGGCCCTTTAGCCTTGTGGAAGGGGCTGTGGCCCTGTGGTGAGAGGTGGAAGGAGTTGTGGGCTGTGGAAAAGCCTGTGGTCCTGTGGAGACAGCTGAAGGGGTTGAGGCCCTGTGGAAAGGCCTGTGACCCTGTATAGGGGTCTGTGGCCCCGCAGAGGGGCATGTGGCGATGTAAAGAGAGCTGGAGGGAGTTGTGGCCTGAGGAAAAGGCCATGTGGAGCGGGCTGGAGAGGCCTGTGGAAGGCTCTGGAGTAAGATTTGGGCCTATGAAGTCCTTTGCAGTAAACAACATGCAACATGATTGCCTGTGGAGAGAACTGGAGGGGCTTGTGGCACTGTGGAAAGGCCTGTGGCCCAGTAGGAGCCTGTGGTCCTGTGGAGAGAGCTGAAGGTGTTGTGGCCCTGTGGAAAGGCCTGTGACCCTGTATAGAGGTCCGTTGCCCTGTGGAGAGAGCTGGAGGGGCTTGTGCCCTATGGAAATGACTATGGCCCTGTAGAAAGGCCTTTTGGCCTTGAAGAGGGGGCTTGTGCCCTGCAGACGGGCCTTGTGTCTCTGTGGAGAGAGCTAAAGGGGGCTGTGGCCATGCAGAAAGTGCATTTGGCCCTGTGGAGGGGAGCTATGGCCCGGTAAAGAGAGCTTGTTGTCCTGCGGAGAAGAGTTGGAGGGGATTGTGGCCCTGTGGAAAGGCTTGTAGCCCGGCAGAAGGAGGCAGCGGTCCTGTGGAGAGAGCTGAAGGGGTTGAGGCCCTGTGGAAAGGCATGTGACGCTGTATAGGGGTCTGTGGCCCCGCAGAGGGGCATGTGGCGATGTAAAGAGAGCTGGAGGGAGTTGTGGCCTGAGGAAAAGGCCATGTGGAGTGGGCTGGAGGGGCCTGTGGAAGGCTCTGGAGTAAGATTTGGGCCTATGAAGTCCTCTGCAGTAAACAACATGCAACATGATTGCCTGTGGAGAGAGCTGAAGGTTTTGTGGCCCTGTGGAAAGGCCTGTGACCCTGTACAGGGGTCCGTTGCCCTGTGGAGAGAGCTGGAGGTGCTTGTGCCCTATGGGAATGACTATGGCCATGTAGAAAGGCCTTTTGGCTTTGAAGAGGGGGCTTGTGCCCTGCAGACGGGCCCTGTGACACTGTGGAGAGGGCTGTTGGGAGTTGTGGCCGTGTGGAAAGTGCATTTGGCCCTGTGGAGGTGAGCTATGGCCCTGTAAAGAGAGCTTCTTGTCCTGTGGAGAGAGCTGGAGGGTGTTGTGGCCCTGTGGAAAGGTCTGTGGCCCTATGAATAGGCCCTTTAGCCTTGTGGAAGGGGCTGTGGCCCTGTGGTGAGAGGTGGAAGGAGTTGTGGGCTGTGGAAAAGCCTGTGGTCCTGTGGAGACAGCTGAAGGGGTTGAGGCCCTGTGGAAAGGCCTGTGACCCTGTATAGGGGTCTGTGGCCCCGCAGAGGGGCATGTGGCGATGTAAAGAGAGCTGGAGGGAGTTGTGGCCTGAGGAAAAGGCCATGTGGAGCGGGCTGGAGAGGCCTGTGGAAGGCTCTGGAGTAAGATTTGGGCCTATGAAGTCCTTTGCAGTAAACAACATGCAACATGATTGCCTGTGGAGAGAACTGGAGGGGCTTGTGGCACTGTGGAAAGGCCTGTGGCCCAGTAGGAGCCTGTGGTCCTGTGGAGAGAGCTGAAGGTGTTGTGGCCCTGTGGAAAGGCCTGTGACCCTGTATAGAGGTCCGTTGCCCTGTGGAGAGAGCTGGAGGGGCTTGTGCCCTATGGAAATGACTATGGCCCTGTAGAAAGGCCTTTTGGCCTTGAAGAGGGGGCTTGTGCCCTGCAGACGGGCCTTGTGTCTCTGTGGAGAGAGCTAAAGGGGGCTGTGGCCATGCAGAAAGTGCATTTGGCCCTGTGGAGGGGAGCTATGGCCCGGTAAAGAGAGCTTGTTGTCCTGTGGAGAAGAGTTGGAGGGGATTGTGGCCCTGTGGAAAGACCTGTGACCCTGTATAGGGGTCCGTTGCCCTGTGGAGAGAGCTGGAGGGGCTCGTGCCCTATGGAAATGACTATGGCCATGTAGAAAGGCCTTTTGGCCTTGAAGAGGGGGCTTGTGCCCTGCAGGCGGGCCCTGTGACTCTGTGGAGAGAGCTGTTGGGAGTTGTGGCCGTGTGGAAAGTGCTTTTGGCCCTGTGGAGGTGAGCTATGGCCCTGTAAAGAGAGCTTCTTGTCCTGTGGAGAGAGCTGGAGGGTGTTGTGGCCCTGTGGAAAGGTCTGTGGCCCTATGGATACGCCCTTTAGCCCTGTGGAAGGGGCTGTGGCCCTGTGGTGAGAGCTGGAAGGAGTTGTGGGCTGTGGAAAAGCCTGTGGTCCTGTGGAGACAGCTGAAGGGGTTGAGGCCCTGTGGAAAGGCCTGTGACCCTGTATAGGTGTCTGTGGCCCCGCTGAGGAGCATGTGGCGATGTAAAGAGAGCTGGAGGGAGTTGTGTCCTGACGAAAAGGCCATGTGGAGCGGGCTGGAGGGGCCTTTCGAAGGCTCTGGAGTAAGATTTGGGCCTATGAAGTCCTTTGCAGTAAACAACATGCAACATGATTGCCTGTGGAGAGAGCTGGAGGGGCTTGTGGCACTGTGGAAAGGCCTGTGGCCCAGTAGGAGCCTGTGGTCATGTGGAGAGAGCTGAAGGTGTTGTGGCCCTGTGGAAAGGCCTGTGACCCTGTATAGGGGACCGTTGCCCTGTGGAGAGAGCTGGAGGGGCTCGTGCCCTATGGAAATGACTATGGCCATGTAGAAAGGCCTTTTGGCCTTGAAGAGGGGGCTTGTGCTCTGCAGACGGGCCTTGTGTCTCTGTGGAGAGAGCTAAATGGGGCTGTGTCCATGCAGAAAGTGCATTTGGCCCTGTGGAGGGGAGCTATGGCCCTGTAATGAGAGCTTGTTGTCCTGTGGAGAAGAGTTGGAGGGGATTGTGGCCCTGTGGAAATGCTTGTGGCCCGGCAGAAGGAGCCTATGGTACTGTGGAGAGAGTTGAAGGGGTTGTTTGCCCACAGAGGGGCATGTAGTGATGTAAAGAGAGCTGGAGGGAGTTTTGCTCTGCTAAAAAAGGCCATGTGGAGTGGGCTGGAGGGGCCCGTGGAAGGCTCTGGAGTAAGATTGGGGCCTATGAAGTCTTTTGCAGTAAACAACATGCAACATGATTGCCTGTGGAAAGAGCTGGAGGGGCTTGTGGCACTGTGTAAAGGCCTGTGGCCCGGTAGGAGCCTGTGGTCCTGTGGAGAGAGCTGGAGGGGCTTGTGGCCCTGAGGAAAGGGCCTATGGCCCTGTGGAGAGAGCTGAAGGTGGGTGCGGCCCTGTGGAAAGGCCTGTGACCCTGAAGAGGGATCTGTGGCCCTTCAAATGGGCCTGTTGCCCTGTGGAGAGAGCTGGAGTGGATTATGGCCCTGTGGAAATGCCTATGGCACTGCGGAAAGGGACCTCTGGCCCTTTGCAAAGGGTCATTGGCCTTGTGGAGTGGGCTATTGCCCTGTTGACGGGCCTGTGGCCCTGTGTGATTGTTGATAGCCTGACAAATCATCCAATAAAAACTTGCATATTTTTCAAGGATCCTGTAGCTTAAAGATGTTTCCTGACAATTCACTTTAATGTTCAGGAAGCATCCTACAGGAACAAGATTCTTAAAAAATACACAAGTGTTAAACACTGTGTAGCTTTGTGGTTACTTACCAATTAATCTTCTCTGCTGCAACTTGAGTAGTGCTTCTTACCTTTGACCTACAGGAAGAGGTGTGCATGAGAGAGAGTCATTGAGAGGCACATAGAGGCAAAGAGGGGAGCAAAGGGGCAAAGGTAGGCACATAGAGGGATGCAAAAGGTAAATAGAAGCACAGGGAGGGACAGAGAGGCACAGAGACCGATAGAGAGCCACAGATGGGCAAAGACAGAGATTGAGAGGCTCGTGAAGGCACAGAGACAAAAAAAGGCACTTTGGATGGAAAGAAAGCACCAGAGAGAGAGCATGCGAGAGAGTGGTGCAATGGGGAGAGATCAAAAGTGAGCGCCAGTGATGCACTGGAGACTGAGAGAGCACAAAAGAGAGCACTGCACTATAAAGACAGAGGAGTGCCAGAGAGCGGTGCAGTAGGGAGAAAGAGAACACATCAGAGAGTGGTGCACTGGAAAGAGAGTGAAAGAGCACCAGAGAGCATTGCACTGGAGAGAGAGAAAGAGAGAGAGACAGAAAGCAGTGTGCCAGTGTAAAAGGGCACCAGAGAGTGATGCACTGACTGGACAAATGGTCATTTTTATAGGCAGTTCTACATGTCGTGTTGCTGGACAGCTGGGGGTCATGCTTACCGTTGTTAGGGATGGTAATATATTCTGCTTCCCTAGGCCTGATTTCCAGGGACTGCACTGCTCTGACTGGCAGGAGCACTTTTATGGCTACCTGACCTTTAAATTATTATGGATTCTAGTAATACTGACAAAGCATTAGACTAAACGGCTCAGAAACCTGACGGTAGTAAATGATTGTGCCATTTGAACAGTTGTCAGAATTGTTTCATCATAGCCATAGGACTTCCACTTTATATTTATCTTTAAAATAGTTATTAAAAGGACTCTGTCACCAGGTTTTTGACATCCCATCGGACAGCAGCATAATGTAGAGATAGAAATCCTGATCCAGCAATGTTTCACTTACTGAGCTCCTTGCTGTCATTTTGATAAAATTACTGTTTTCTCTGTTGCAGATTTGGCAGCTCCCAAGTATGACTGGACTACTGGAGTAGTGCTCTAATGATAATCTCCAGATGATTTAACAGTGTTTTAATGCAAACTACACTGAGCAGCCTAGTAAGTGATATATCACTGGAATAAAGATGTCTGTGTCCACATTATGGTGCGCTCAGATGAGATGGCTAAAACCTGGTGACAGAATCCCTTTAACACTAATACAAACAGTACAAATGTTTATAATAAAGAAAATCTTCTCCCATTGCTTCGAGGGCCCCGTTCACCTGGAATTGTAGAACAACCTAGAATAGAAAAGAAACAAATAAAACATGAATTCAGAAACTTTAACAAGACCGGAACTTTAGTCTCCGAAACGCCTCATTCTTTCTTGGGAGCTGATCACTGCCGTCTTCTTAATCTCTTTAAAGGAAAGAAGGGGAATACATATGTTAAAACCGAAATGTTTATTGTTCAAGGACAATGTGAATGAGTATATTGACCAATTACCCTGGGTGTTTCCTTTTCCTCAACTGCATCCCTGTCTTCATGGACCTTGTTGTGACCCTAGGTTCGATTGGTGCTCTCCGCCTGATATAAATAATAACATTACATTTTCTGGGCACTTAGAGTGGTATAAGGATATCTTCTATCAATCCTAAAAGTTTAGGCATCGAGGTTTGTTCTGCGATGGAGATATCATCAATAAACGCCTGTAATATACCCTTCCGCATACTGTCTACAAGTGGCCGCTACTGAGAGCACTTTGCCTGGGTATAGGTGCTGAGGATGCTCAGAAGAACAAGTCATTGTCCATAACATCACAAGCTATGTACAGTTTGCCAACTCCTACTAGCTTGCTTGATTTAATAATATACCCACCTTTGAGTCTTAGTATTTAAATTTGACACACCGAGGTCCTCTGTTTCACCCTGGGCACTGTAGTCTTCAGCTTGCTGGACCATTTGCTCCTCTTCTCCATTGCTCTCTTCTGCTTCTCTTTAGGGGAGATAGAAAACAGAATATTACATTTTATCAACAATTTGGTGAAATAGATCATAACTGCTTTGCAATAAATTACCTTGAGCTGCTGGGTTGAGGTTGATTTTCCGATGATTTCCCTGCTGCCAAGATCAGTGTGTATGCTTGGCAGAGGTCTCCTAACGTTTTTTCTCTGTAATTCCTCTCTGCTGTCATGTTGGAATGACTGAGATATTTGGAGAAAAGATACCTCTGTGTCTCTGTTAAATGTGACACGGTCCATGTTTCACAAGTTTTTCTTGCCACCTGACTAGAGATGGATTTAAGTTTGTACCTAGATAGCAATAGAGTAGATCATAAATACATGGCACAACATCTAATATGTAGGATTTTTAACTTTTAAGACTTACTTCTTCTGGTAGCGATGAAGGTCGGTGGATACATTATATATCTGTCTTCCTGTAGTCGATAAGAAGAATTTATCTGGACTGTCTTTTTTGGCCAGCACCCGTCTCACTTTTTTAAAGTAGATGTTAAACCACTGTAAATAAACAAAACAAAAAACAGTAAACCACTTAATAAAAATTGAGTTGGGCCCTTCAATATTAAGATAAGAAAATTTGAAATAGACTAAATTAATTACTGGAGTCAATGACCGCACCAACGTGAGGGAGGGATGTGCCTAACCAGGAGAGCGAAACCTACAGACTAAAAGGGCAGTATCTCTCCTCCGCCTCAGTTGGATTTCAGAGCATGATAGGAACCACACAATCTAAATATATAGAAAAGTCACCTCACACCAAACATATGTCAGACTATAAACTGCCCACCATTCATTTAAAGTGCAGAACATCTGTGATAAGGGAGAGCATATCTGTTCCTACTGATAATGCATTCTGGATGCTGCTGCAACAAGCATTATTGTTAAGAAAATGCACTATTCTGGACACCGATACTATGGTTTAGCATCCTGGATACTGCAGGGAAATAAGGGAAAGACTCCCAACACACCTGCATGAGGATGTAGCACCAAGTTGTCCTGTAAAATCTGGTTAAAGGGAGGATCTACTAAAAGGGACAGAATGCCACTAATCCTACGGGTTGAAGTCATGACAACTAACAGATCCCTCTCTAATGTGGGTGCCATCGTAGTGACAGGAACATCTTACCTTTTCTTCTTCTTCAGTAAGCACAAAACAGGCTACTTGGTGGGCAGCAGTCTTATGGGATTTAACTCCGACAATTATTAGCTGTTCATTTTGATAGATGTGACGCATCCTCTCTGTCCACTCAGAAACCTGTGAGTCAAGACATGGGAAAGTTAGATAGACATGTGGCTTTAAATCAGGATAATGAGTAGGTTGTTACTTACCGTCATGTTTCTGACAACTCCTGGTCTTTGTAAGTGTTTTAGTATGATTAAGGCCTCAAGGTAATAGAGAATCTCCAACTGATGCACTTCATTTCGGGATCCTCCTTGGACATCCTCGATGGCTTGCAGGAAAGCTGGCTTTGCAACGGTCAGGATCTCCTGGCATTGCTGAGGTGTTTTGTCCAATTTATGCAACTCCAGGTACCTAAGAGAAAGATTAATAAATGTGACTGATAGGTGAGGCCTATTTTTAAGTCATGTATGAAAAATCCTGGCGGGAGAGAGAAAAGAGAAAAAATAATAATTGTGCATACATCTGAAAGGATAAAAATTAGCTGACATACCTTTTGCTGACAACTTCTTTTGCAACTCCCTTGGAAAATTTCTTCTGAATATCCGCAGTCACATACTGGAAATACTTCATTGCCTTGAAGAGTTTTTCATTTTTATCGCGTAAATTGGTTGCAAATAGTTGATAATGTACAAATTTCCGGACATTCTTAATGTAGTTGGTGACAGTTTGGTTGCACAGACCGAGATCTTGAAGGTTTTTGAAAAATAAATGGGCGTTTTCAATCTTTGTCGCAAAGTTGAGGCTCACACGGCGTTTGTTCATAAAGTATAAAAACCTTGACACATTTTCAACAATTTGTTTGTATCTTTCCAGCTTGCAATGGTTCTGCAAATAAGAGGAAAAACCTTTTAATATTGGATGAGACAGAGAATGGTGATCATAATAACCTGCATCTTTCATTTTGATCCTCTTGTCAACAGTCCATTTCTGGCTTGTCATCCTACAAATTTGGAAGAAAGAACAACAGGTCAGAGTAGAAACAAATTAGAACTTTGAGAAAAATACTGTGTAAGCATATACAGCATATATATAGTGACGTCCTGCCAATGGCAGTAGACTATGCAGCCGCTATGGGGCCTGTGAGTCCAGGGTTCCCTGTAACGACGCATTCATGGGGCCCTCACCCAGTGGAAGAATCTGGGGAAATGTCGGGGACCTTGACAGCTGGGGGTTCCACTCACCGTTGTCAGGGGTGGTAAACATTTCTGTGTCCCCAGGCCCGATTTCTGTGGACCCCAGTGCTCTGACTGGCAGCAGCACTTTGCTGGCTGCCTGCCCTTTATACGCAGCATCCACTGCTGAACACTGCGTGTTCTGAAGTTCATCTGTGGGTAAAGCTAGTACATCATCCTCTACTGGCCCACAGATGAAAATCGTAATGGCAGTGCATTTTAGTATGCCCCGCCAAAGCTGTGTGCCCCACAGAGCTGTCTGTGTGTAGGGCACTTTTTTGGCATCCTGTTTTATGGCTGCAATGGAAGGGAAATCTATTGCCTAAAATAGGAGAAAAAATTACTTTGTAAGGGCTGTAAAGTTGTGGGATATGCTATTAATTGTCCCAGTTAAACATTATTTGTATTGTTTTTTTGCTCAATATATATATATATATAAATATATCTATATATATATATATATATATATATATATATATATATAGATATATATATATAGATATATATAGATATGTATATATATATAAAAGCATGATGAGTGAGAATGTTACACACACTAACTGACCTCGGCCTGTCTTCATCTGTTTGGCTGGTATTTTCCTCTCTTTCTCTGGTCTCTGGTTGTTGATCGGCTTCACTGTCGGATGTTTCAGAGGATGTATAGTCTTCTGCAGCTGAAAGATGCACCAATTCAGGATTTGATATGGCTCGGCGTGCCGATGTGCCAGTTGATGTAGATGGCTTCTCATCTTCAACAGTCCTGTAAATTATAAAAATCCTTAGTAATAACGTGAAGTACAATCTTGAGTAGGCCAGCAGTGTTGACAATTTTTTAAAGTGGCCTAAAAGCCAGGATGTGCTGAGGCCAAGGCAATGTTTGAGCAAGGGATTAAAGTAAATTCCTTGTATAAATTTACACTGACCTGTAGACATCATAATCCTCTGGGACGGGCGGCTCTTCCTCTGTGACGGACGGCTCTTCCACTGTGACGGGCGGCTCTTCCTCTGTGACGGACGGCTCTTCCTCTGTGACGGACGGCTCTTCCTCTGGGACGGGCGGCTCTTCCTCTGGGACGGGCGGCTCTTCCTCTGGGACGGGCGGCTCTTCCACTGTGACGGGCGGCTCTTCCTCTGGGACGGACGGCTCTTCCACTGTGACGGACGGCTCTTCCTCTGTGACGGACGGCTCTTCCTCTGGGACGGGCGGCTCTTCCACTGTGACGGGCGGCTCTTCCTCTGTGACGGACGGCTCTTCCTCTGGGACGGGCGGCTCTTCCTCTGGGACGGGCGGCTCTTCCTCTGGGACGGGCGGCTCTTCCTCTGTGACGGGCGGCTCTTCCTCTGGGACGGGCGGCTCTTCCTCTGGGACGGGCGGCTCTTCCACTGTGACGGGCGGCTCTTCCTCTGTGACGGACGGCTCTTCCTCTGTGACGGACAGCTCTTCCTCTGGGACGGGCGGCTCTTCCTCTGGGACGGGCGGCTCTTCCTCTGGGACGGGCGACTCCTCCTCGATGACTGTAGACATTTCCTCCTCAACAGGCAGCACTTCCTCCTCATTAGGCAGCTCTTGCTCACTGGCTGTCAGCTCCTCCTGCACAGGTGATGCCCCCTCATCTTCAACAATCCTGTAAATATAAAATACACGTGATTATTTGGCATAGTTCAGAACATATATGCAAATCTATAAAGCTTACAGAAGTATGAACATCAGTATTCAAAGAATAAGATGCTAGTGGGGCATACCTGGCCATAGTTGGTTTCTCGGGTACTATAAACCCTCTGTCCTCCAGGAAGGAGATAAGATCGTCCTTTGTAGTGATCTCTGGAATCTTGTCACAAGGGATATATGTTCCTTTTGTTGCAATTGCTATCAGTGAGTTTCTAGATTCTTTCACTAGCGCATCCTTCTCCTCTTGTGTACAGCATCTAAGGCATTGTCGTGTAAGGTGCTGTGGCAGTTGAGTAAATGCTTTGTAACATAGTGGACATGTCTTCAGCATCCTGAAGCCGCTGTAAAAAAGAAAAATGGAAGATCAGGAACAATATCAGTGAGAATCTAGCTTTTCCACCCACTAATATCAACCAGCATTTTTTATGTTTCAGCAGGATAACTGGATTTCAAAAATCTGATTTTTTTTTACAACAAATACACAGCTCATGAGAAAAGGCACGTCTCATCATTGCCATAGATTTTTTTAAAAAGATGAGGGCTGGCTCTAGAGTGTATTTTGACCACCAATAGCCAGCCCTCATTTTTGGTCACAAAAACGGACAAACGTACACAATTTTTTAAGGAGCAATTGTTTAGCACAAGTTAATGCACTTTTATAGCATACTACACAAATTGTGGCAATATTGTGCACATAACACATGCGGTTTTTTATCATATGCATGTTCCTAGATCTTGCGCAAATCTGAGGTTTTGCAAGAATTATTTAGATTGACAAAGATACCGTGCAAAAAATTAATGTGGTATTGACTATGCAAATGCGTATACAGTTTTGCACATGACCGGCACTCATTTATCAGTCAAAAAGGAGAAAAAACGAGTGAGCGAGCAAGTACATATACAGTTTAAAGCCTTTTCACACTGCAAACTTTGAAAGATACAGAAAGACCGCGCCAAAAACATAAACCCTTTCTGTGACTGAGCCTGAACAATTGCAAGCCTTAACATGATGTTATAATACACTTTCACACCGCAATCCTTCCCCCTCCCCCCACCACAGTAATACAACCAAGCTAAAAAGTTTGCAGAGGTCACAGAGAGGACATCAGATTAGGCACCTGATTCCAGTACAAACTATATGAGTACAAGCATACTTATACACCTGATTCCAGTACAAGCTATATGAGTACAAGCATACTTATACACCTGATTCCAGTACAAGCTATATGAGTACAAGTATACTTATACACCTGATTCCAGTACAAGCTATATGAGTACAAGTATACTTATACACCTGATTCCAGTACAAGCTATATGAGTACAAGTATACTTATACACCTGATTCCAGTACAAGCTCAGATGATGCTGCAGTATAGTTAGGCACCTGATCCCAATACATGCTGTATGTTAACCTCTTCTGCAAATACTCCCATGGTCTCAGTGTACCCCAGAATGCATGCTGCAATGGTGTCCAGAAAGAGTATTTCTAGAAGCAACACATACCTCTGCAGATTCATATTTCCCTCCCACTCACTATCCCACCAGGTGTACTTACCTTCTTTTGGGCGGCATGGTTGTAATTGGCTAAGGTCACAGCTTCTCTTGTGCACTAATCACCCTTGTTGCTCCTGAGCACTGGATCAAATTAAACTTCCCTCCAAAACTCCTTTTCCTTTTCCTAAAATGATGGTTTATTTGAATGTAAATCATGAATCTGCTCCGATTGGTTAATGCAACTTAGTAGGCGTAGCTTTTTCTTGATGAGAGCTGGCTACAGGTACTTCCAGGACGACCCGTAGCCAGCCCTCACCCTTGGAATAGCTCAATGAGGATGAGAGCTGGCTACAGGTGCCTCCAGGGCGACCCCTAGCCAGCCCTCACCCTTGGAGCAGCTCAATGAGGATGAGAGCTGGCTACAGGTGCCTCCAGGGCGACCCGTAGCCAGCCCTCACCCTTGGAATAGCTCAATGAGGATGAGAGCTGGCTACAGGTGCCTCCAGGGCGACCCCTAGCCAGCCCTCACCCTTGGAATAGCTCAATGAGGATGAGAGCTGGCTACAGGTTTGATGATACCAAAAGCACTTAAAATTCAATCTGCAACAAAAAAAAGTCGCTCTGACGCCGCCGTTAAGGGCTGCGTCCGTTATCACGCTCATCTGATAAATTACGGGAAAAAAAAGGAAACTTTATAGCTTTTTTGGCGCGCTTATTTCACTGCCTTTTCCTACGCGCCGCCGTTCAGCGCAGCTTCCGTTATCACGCTCATCTAATGAATTATGGAAAAAAACGTAAACTTTATAGTTTTTTTGGCGCGCTTATTTCACCGCCCGTTCCTACGCGCCACGGTTCAGCGCACCTTCCGTTATCACGCTCATCTGATGAATTACGGAAAAAAAACGTAAACTTTATAGTTTTTTTGGCGCGCTTATTTCACCGCCCGTTCCTACGCGCCGCCATTCAGTGCAGCATCCGTTATCACGCTCATCTGATGAATTACGGAAAAAAAACGTAAACTTTATAGTTTTTTTGGCGCGCTTATTTCACCGCCCGTTCCTACGCGCCACCGTTCAACGCAGCTTCCGTTATCACGCTCATCTAATGAATTATGGAAAAAAAACGTACACTTTATAGCTTTTTTGGCGCGCTTATTTCACCGCCCGTTCCTACGCGCCGCCGTTCAGCTCAGCTTCCGTTATCACGCTCATCTGATGAATTAAGGAAAAAAAACGTAAATTTTATAGTTTTTTTGGCGCGCTTATTTCACCGCCCGTTCCTACGCGCCGCCGTTCAGCGCAGCGTCCGTTATCACGCTCATCTGATGAATTACGGAAAAAAAACGTAAACTTTATAGTTTTTTTGGCGCGCTTATTTCACCGCCCGTTCCTACGCACCGCCGTTCAGCGCAGCGTCCGTTATCACCCTCATCTGATGAATTACGGAAAAAAAACGTAAACTTTATAGTTTTTTTGGCGCGCTTATTTCACCGCCCGTTCCTATGTGCCGCCGTTCAGCGCAGCGTCCGTTATCACGCTCAATGAGGATGAGAGCTGGCTACAAGTGCCTCCAGGGCGACACGTAGCCAGCCCTCACCCTTGGAATAGCTCAATGAGGATGAGAGCTGGCTACAGGTGCCTCCAGGGCGACCCCTAGACAGCCCTCACCCTTGCAGCAGCTCAATGAGGATGAGAGCTGGCTACAGGTGCTTCCAGGGCGAACCCTAGCCAGCCCTCACCCTTGGAGCAGCTCAATGAGGATGAGAGCTGGCTACAGGTACCTCCAGGGCGACCCCTAGCCAGCCCTCACCCTTGGAGCAGCTCAATGAGGATGAGAGCTGGCTACAGGTGCCTCCAGGGCGACCCCTAGCCAGCCCTCACCCTTGGAGCAGCTCAATGAGGATGAGAGCTGGCTACAGGTGCCTCCAGGGCGACCCGTAGCCAGCCCTCACCCTTGGAGCAGCTCAATGAGGATGAGAGCTGGCTACAGGTGCCTCCAGGGCGACCCCTAGCCAGCCCTCACACTTGTAGCAGCTCAATGAGGATGAGAGCTGGCTACAGGTGCCTCCAGGGCGACCCCTAGCCAGCCCTCACCCTTGGAGCAGCTCAATGAGGATGAGAGCTGGCTACAGGTGCCTCCAGGGCGACCCTTAGCCAGCCCTCACCCTTGGAATAGCTCAATGAGGATGAGAGCTGGCTACAGGTTTGATGATAGCAAAAGCACTTAAAATTCAATCTGCAACAAAATAAAGTCGCTTTGACGCCGCCGTTAAGGGCTGCGTCCGGTATCACGCTGATCTGATAAATTACAGAAAAAAAACGTAAACTTTATCGTTTTTTTGGCGCACTTATTTCATCGCCCGTTCCTACGTGCCGCCGTTCAGCACAGCATCCGTTATCACGCTCATCTGATGAATTACGGAAAAAAAACGTAAACTTTATAGATTTTTTGGCGCGCTTATTTCACCGCCCGTTCCTACGCGCCGCCATTCAGCGCAGCGTCCGTTATCACGCTCATCTGATGAATTACGGAAAAAAAACGTAAACTTTATAGTTTTTTTGGCGCACTTATTTCACCGCCCGTTCCTACGCGCCGCCGTTCAGCGCAGCGTCCGTTATCACCCTCATCTGATGAATTACGGAAAAAAAATGTAAACTTTATAGTTTTTTTGGCGCGCTTATTTCACCGCCCGTTCCTATGCGCCGCCGTTCAGCGCAGCGTCCGTTATCACGCTCAATGAGGATGAGAGCTGGCTACAAGTGCCTCCAGGGCGACACGTAGCCAGCCCTCACCCTTGGAATAGCTCAATGAGGATGAGAGCTGGCTACAGGTGCCTCCAGGGCGACCCCTAGCCAGCCCTCACCCTTGGAGCAGCTCAATGAGGATGAGAGCTGGCTACAGGTGCCTCCAGGGCGACCCCTAGCCAGCCCTCACCCTTGGAGCAGCTCAATGAGGATGAGAGCTGGCTACAGGTGCCTCCAGGGCGACCCCTAGCCAGCCCTCACCCTTGGAGCAGCTCAATGAGGATGAGAGCTGGCTACAGGTGCCTCCAGGGCGACCCCTAGCCAGGCCTCACCCTTGGAGCAGCTCAATGAGGATGAGAGCTGGCTACAGGTGCCTCCAGGGCGACCCGTAGCCAGCCCTCACCCTTGGAGCAGCTCAATGAGGATGAGAGCTGGCTACAGGTGCCTCCAGGGCGACCCCTAGCCAGCCCTCACCCTTGGAGCAGCTCAATGAGGATGAGAGCTGGCTACAGGTGCCTCCAGGGCGACCCCTAGCCAGCCCTCACCCTTGGAGCAGCTCAATGAGGATGAGAGCTGGCTACAGGTGCCTCCAGGGCGACCCCTAGCGAGCCCTCACCCTTGGAGCAGCTCAATGAGGATGAGAGCTGGCTACAGGTGCCTCCAGGGCGACCCCTAGCCAGCCCTCACCCTTGGAGCAGCTCAATGAGGATGAGAGCTGGCTACAGGTGCCTCCAGGGCGACCCCTAGCCAGCCCTCACCCTTGGAGCAGCTCAATGAGGATGAGAGCTGGCTACAGGTGCCTCCAGGGCGACCCCTAGCGAGCCCTCACCCTTGGAGCAGCTCAATGAGGATGAGAGCTGGCTACAGGTGCCTCCAGGGCGACCCCTAGCCAGCCCTCACCCTTGGAGCAGCTCAATGAGGATGAGAGCTGGCTACAGGTGCCTCCAGGGCGACCCCTAGCCAGCCCTCACCCTTGGAGCAGCTCAATGAGGATGAGAGCTGGCTACAGGTGCCTCCAGGGCGACCCCTAGCCAGCCCTCACCCTTGGAGCACCTCAATGAGTATGAGAGCTGGCTACAGGTGCCTCCAGGGCGACCCCTAGCCAGCCCTCACCCTTGGAGCAGCTCAATGAGGATGAGAGCTGGCTACAGGTGCCTCCAGGGCGACCCCTAGCCAGCCCTCACCCTTGGAATAGCTCAATGAGGATGAGAGCTGGCTACAGGTTTGATGATACCAAAAGCACTTAAAATTCAATCTGCAACAAAAAAAAAGTCGCTCTGACGCCGCCGTTAAGGGCTGCGTCCGTTATCACGCTCATCTGATAAATTACAGAAAAAAAACGTAAACTTTATCGTTTTTTTGGCGCACTTATTTCACCGCCCGTTCCTACGTGCCGCCGTTCAGCACAGCATCCGTTATCACGCTCATCTGATGAATTACGGAAAAAAAACGTAAACTTTATAGTTTTTTTGGCGCGCTTATTTCACCGCCCGTTCCTACGCGCCGCCATTCAGCGCAGCGTCCGTTATCACGCTCATCTGATGAATTACGGAAAAAAACGTAAACTTTATAGTTTTTTTGGCGCGCTTATTTCACCGCCCGTTCCTACGCGCCGCCGTTCAACGCAGCTTCCGTTATCACGCTCATCTAATGAATTATGGAAAAAAAACGTACACTTTATAGCTTTTTTGTTGCGCTTATTTCACCGCCCGTTCCTACGCGCCGCCGTTCAGCGCAGCTTCCGTTATCACGCTCATCTGATGAATTACGGAAAAAAAACGTAAATTTTATAGTTTTTTTGGCGCGCTTATTTCACCGCCCGTTCCTACGCGCTGCCGTTCAGCGCAGCGTCCGTTATCACCCTCATCTGATGAATTACGGAAAAAAAACGTAAACTTTATAGTTTTTTTGGCGCGCTTATTTCACCGCCCGTTCCTATGCGCCGCCGTTCAGCGCAGCGTCCGTTATCACGCTCAATGAGGATGAGAGTTGGCTACAGGTGCCTCCAGGGCGACACGTAGCCAGCCCTCACCCTTCGAATAACTCAATGAGGATGAGAGCTGGCTACAGGTGCCTCCAGGGCGACCCCTAGCCAGCCCTCACCCTTGGAGCAGCTCAATGAGGATGAGAGCTGGCTACAGGTGCCTCCAGGGCGACCCCTAGCCAGCCCTCACCCTTGGAGCAGCTCAATGAGGATGAGAGCTGGCTACAGGTGCCTCCAGGGCGACCCCTAGCCAGCCCTCACCCTTGGAGCAGCTCAATGAGGATGAGAGCTGGCTACAGGTGCCTCCAGGGCGACCCCTAGCCAGCCCTCACCCTTGGAGCAGCTCAATGACGATGAGAGCTGGCTACAGGTGCCTCCAGGGCGACCCCTAACCAGCCCTCACCCTTGGAGCAGCTCAATGAGGATGAGAGCTGGCTACAGGTGCCTCCAGGGCGACCCCTAGCCAGCCCTCACCCTTGGAGCAGCTCAATGAGGATGAGAGCTGGCTACAGGTGCCTCCAGGGCGACCCCTAGCCAGCCCTCACCCTTGGAATAGCTCAATGAGGATGAGAGCTGGCTACAGGTTTAATGATAGCAAAAGCACTTAAAATTCAATCTGCAACAAAATAAAGTCGCTCTGACGCCGCCGTTAAGGGCTGCGTCCGTTATCACGCTGATCTGATAAATTACAGAAAAAAAACGTAAACTTTATCGTTTTTTTGGCGCACTTATTTCATCGCCCGTTCCTACGTGCCGCCGTTCAGCACAGCATCCGTTATCACGCTCATCTGATGAATTACGGAAAAAAAACGTAAACTTTATAGTTTTTTTGGCGCGCTTATTTCACCGCCCGTTCCTACGCGCCGCCATTCAGCGCAGCGTCCGTTATCACGCTCATCTGATGAATTACGGAAAAAAAACGTAAACTTTATAGTTTTTTTGGCGCGCTTATTTCACCGCCCGTTCCTACGCGCCGCCGTTCAGCGCAGCGTCCGTTATCACCCTCATCTGATGAATTACGGAAAAAAAACGTAAACTTTATAGTTTTTTTGGCGCGCTTATTTCACCGCCCGTTCCTATGCGCCGCCGTTCAGCGCAGCGTCCGTTATCACGCTCAATGAGGATGAGAGCTGGCTACAAGTGCCTCCAGGGCGACACGTAGCCAGCCCTCACCCTTGGAATAGCTCAATGAGGATGTGAGCTGGCTACAGGTGCCTCCAGGGCGACCCCTAGCCAGCCCTCACCCTTGGAGCAGCTCAATGAGGATGAGAGCTGGCTACAGGTGCCTCCAGGGCGACCCCTAGCCAGCCCTCACCCTTGGAGCAGCTCAATGAGGATGAGAGCTGGCTACAGGTGCCTCCAGGGCGACCCCTAGCCAGCCCTCACCCTTGGAGCAGCTCAATGAGGATGAGAGCTGGCTACAGGTGCCTCCAGGGCGACCCCTAGCCAGCCCTCACCCTTGGAGCAGCTCAATGAGGATGAGAGCTGGCTACAGGTGCCTCCAGGGCGACCCCTAGCCAGCCCTCACCCTTGGAGCAGCTCAATGAGGATGAGAGCTGGCTACAGGTGCCTCCAGGGCGACCCCTAGCCAGCCCTCACCCTTGGAGCAGCTCAATGAGGATGAGAGCTGGCTACAGGTGCCTCCAGGGCGACCCCTAGCCAGCCCTCACCCTTGGAGCAGCTCAATGAGGATGAGAGCTGGCTACAGGTGCCTCCAGGGCGACCCCTAGCCAGCCCTCACCCTTGGAGCAGCTCAATGAGGATGAGAGCTGGCTACAGGTGCCTCCAGGGCGACCCCTAGCCAGCCCTCACCCTTGGAGCAGCTCAATGAGGATGAGAGCTGGCTACACGTGCCTCCAGGGCGACCCCTAGCCAGCCCTCACCCTTGGAGCACCTCAATGAGTATGAGAGCTGGCTAAAGATGCCTCCAGGGCGACCCCTAGCCAGCCCTCACCCTTGGAGCAGCTCAATGAGGATGAGAGCTGGCTACAGGTGCCTCCAGGGCGACCCCTAGCCAGCCCTCACCCTTGGAATAGCTCAATGAGGATGAGAGCTGGCTACAGGTTTGATGATACCAAAAGCACTTAAAATTCAATCTGCAACAAAAAAAAGTCGCTCTGACGCCGCCGTTAAGGGCTGCGTCCGTTATCACGCTCATCTGATAAATTACAGAATAAAAACGTAAACTTTATCGTTTTTTTGGCGCACTTATTTCACCGCCCGTTCCTACGTGCCGCCGTTCAGCACAGCATCCGTTATCACGCTCATCTGATGAATTCCGGAAAAAAACGTAAACTTTATAGTTTTTTTGGCGCGCTTATTTCACCGCCCGTTCCTACGCGCCGCCATTCAGCGCAGCGTCCGTTATCACGCTCATCTGATGAATTACGGAAAAAAAACGTAAACTTTATAGTTTTTTTGGCTCGCTTATTTCACCGCCCGTTCCTACGCGCCGCCGTTCAACGCAGCTTCCGTTATCACGCTCATCTAATGAATTATGGAAAAAAAACGTACACTTTATAGCTTTTTTGGCGCGCTTATTTCACCGCCCGTTCCTACGCGCCGCCGTTCAGCGCAGCTTCCGTTATCACGCTCATCTGATGAATTACGGAAAAAAAACGTAAATTTTATAGTTTTTTTGGCGCGCTTATTTCACCGCCCGTTCCTACGCGCCGCCGTTCAGCACAGCGTCCGTTATCACCCTCATCTGATGAATTACGGAAAAAAAACGTAAACTTTATAGTTTTTTTGGCGCGCTTATTTCACCGCCCGTTCCTATGCGCCGCCGTTCAGCGCAGCGTCCGTTATCACGCTCAATGAGGATGAGAGTTGGCTACAGGTGCCTCCAGGGCGACACGTAGCCAGCCCTCA
>NW_027363244.1:190000-232500 GCF_046119375.1 Phyllobates terribilis | reverse complement strand
GGGTGCCGCGTCTGGGAGAGGACTTGTTTGCCCAGCACACGTGGCCGGACGGGCAGCCTTTCATCTGGCCCCAGAAATATTATGAACTGGAGCACCAGAGGAGAGTTGGGGCCATGTGTGCACCCCTGATTCCGGCTCCGAAGCCCGTGATAAGGATCTCGCCCCCGCTTGAAGAGACCCAATTTGAGTGGGACCCCACCGGAGAAGACCTAATGGGGTTCACTCAAGAAACCAGGGCAGCTGCAGCGGAGCGTGCTGAGTGCTGCCGACAGCAGCTCGAGGAGTTTGCGAGGGAGCGGAGAGAGAGGCGGGTCCGGGAACAACAGGCCCAAAAAAGGAGCGCCGAGCAGAAGAGCCGAACCAGGAGGGACCCCCGTGCAGCGCACAGTCCCCGCACCACCGGGACTGTAATTAAGTTCAACATGCAGCATGGGTGGGGCTTCATCAGAGACCACAACACCCCCGGCGACGTCTTTGTCACGCGCAGAGATGTGGAGTCCCATCTGCCGGAGGGGCACAGAGGTCGTGACCTTTATATCGGGGACGAGGTCACCTTTACCCGGCACAAGTGTGCCAAAGGACCTTACGCCCTCCATGTGCATCGCCTGACAGAGGAGGAGCTGCGATGTGAGGAGGAAGAGCAAGAGGATCCGGACGGGTCTGAAGCTGAGATCCCCAAAGAAGGAGCAGGAGGAAGACGTTGTTGAGTACAGCGGAGCAGGTGCTGTAAATAGTTACCCGATCGGGGTATAAAGAAACTGTTACTGCTAATATAGTCCCCGTTGGGACCAGCTGAGTGAACTGTTCACCCGTTTACCCTTAATCCCACAGGCTGAGGACTGTGAGCAGCCATTCCCTTTCCCTCCTTAAACTGGCCGAGGACTGAGAGCGGCCATATCCTTGTATATAGTTGCGCGTCCTAAAGCGCCCCCTACTGGTTTTACTGTAAAACCACCTTAAAGAAAGGAACTGTCGCACTTTGCCCGGTCAACAGTTGCCCAGTGACCGGAGGAGGAACAAGAGACGACGAGAATGTTTAATGCTGCTAATTTATATAAGTTTTATATGTTTATGTTTATATGAAAATTTTTGTATGTTTTGTGATGTTTTTGTCTTACAGCCCGAGGACGTGCTGTGATTTACCAGGGGGGAATGTAGCACCCTGAGGATTCGGCTGCTACAGGGGTATTGCACCTCAACCCAGAGGTGTGATATTCCACTCCCGGGTAAGGATGGAGTGTGGAACTGAGCTCGGTAGGCTGCATGCACTACACACATCCCATTTCCGAGGAGCAGACCGACGGTACTCCCACTTAGAAATGTGCAGGTACGACCGAGTCTGTTCCTGGCTGGAGTGGGAGGGGGGTGGTACATCCCAAGTAGTGTAGGGGCAGATAGGGGGAGCAGCCTGGGTAAAGATAGGAGCTCATTGGGTGCTGGTCACCTGAGCTCACACATAGAGGGTGTATATAAGGTGGGCACCAACTAAGAACAGGGTCAGTTGCAGAGAGAAAGTCAGCGAGCGGAGGAGAAGAGAGACCCAGAGTGAGAGAGGAGAAAGAGAGACCCAGAGGGGGAAACAGAAGAAAGGACTCTAAGACCCCAAATTAAATCCCCGGGTGAAGAGTCGGCATCAGGGTACCGGAACCCAAGCTGGTGGGGGCAAAAACACACCCCAGCCAGAGACCGGAGGCCGTGGGCAGCGTCTGCCACGGCCACCCACCACATCCACCACGAAAGCATACCACGTGGAGGGTCAGGGAACCCAAGGCCAAGGGTCTCCCAACAGAAGGCCCGAGGGAGCTGGACCTGGGTGGATCAATAGTGGGGACGGCCAGAGGAAAGGACAGAAGGAGAGCTCAGGGTCACGCTCCGGACTTATTTGGGGGTTGGCTGGATCCAGAACCTGGTGGACGCAGCACGGCTCGGGAGGTCACTCGAAGCTGGAGTGACCAGAACATCAGCAGTGAGTAAACATCCTAAACTGCATAACCCGACTCTGTCTCTGATTGCCGTCTACACTGCATCACCACAACTCCCATCCTCTGCACCTGATCCCCCTGAGGCTATACCCCACCCGTTGGGGGTTATATCACCAAAGCTGCACCTACACCACCAGCCTCAGCGGACCCTGCTGCAGCGGCGGCCACAGTGACCGCAACACAACGGGTGGCGTAGTCGACATTAAGAACTTAGTAACATCTGTAGGACTGCCACATACAACTGAGTTTGACACCCTGGGCACGGACCGGGTCACAGCCACTCGGAAGACTACAACCCCCATCTGATCCGGCTCCGGATATTCCCTCTAAAGAATATGGCCCAGGGGGCGCGTCATATGTATGTGTGTGTGTATGTGTGTGTATGTGTGTGTGTGTATGTGTGTGTGTGTGTGTATGTGTGTGTGTGTATGTATGTGTGTGTGTATGTATGTGTGTGTGTGTATGTGTGTGTGTGTGTGTGTGTGTGTATGTGTGTGTATGTGTGTATATGTGTGTATGTGTGTGTGTGTGTATGTGTGTGTGTGTATGTGGGCAGGTGTGTGTGTGTGGGCAGGTGTGTGTGTGTGTGTGATGTCTGTCTGTTTGTGTGTGTGTGTGTGGGCAGATGTCATTGTGTGATGTCTGTTTGTATGTATTTTTGTGTTTCAAATGTGTTTATGCGTGTCTGTATACGTTTGTGTGTGTGTATGACTGCATGCGGCCTCCTGCTGAGTATAGCTGGCGCCGTGCGGCCTCCTGATGTCTCTGGGGGGGCGCCGTGCGGCCTCCCGCTGTGTATAGATGGCTACGTGCAGGCCCCAGCTGTGTATAGATGGCTACGTGCGCCCCCCTGCTGTGTATAGATGGCTACGTGCGGCCCCCTGCTGTGTATAGACGGCGCCGTGCGGCCCCCCGCTGTGTATAGATGGCTACGTGCGCCCCCCGCTGTGTATAGATGGCTACGTGCGGCCCCCCGCTGAGTATAGATGGCGCCGTGCGGCCTCCTGCTGTGTATAGATGGCTACGTGCGCCCCCCGCTGTGTATAGATGGCTACTTGCGGCCCCCCGCTGAGTATAGATGTCACCGTGCGGCCTCCTGCTGTGTATAGATGGCTACGTGCGGTCTCCCGCTGAGTATAGATGGCGCTGTGCGGCCTCCTGCTGTCTCTGGGGGGAGCGACGTGCGGCATCTATACTCAGCAGGAGGCCTCACGTAGCCATCTATACACGTATACTCAGCAGGAGGCCGCATGTAGCCATCTATACGGTGCCATCTATACACAGCGGGAGGCCGCACGGCGCCATCTATACACAGCGGGAGGCCACACGGCGCCATCTATACACAGCGGGAGGCCGCACGGCGCCATCTATACACAGCGGGAGTCTCAGTGCTTTGCAACATCAGTCAATAAATTCTGCTTGACTAATTCTGAGCACCATAAAGTCTGGTTCGCTTCTAACCTGCTGTCTTCATTTTCAGCTTGCTGAATTCTAACTCATTTACTGTCATTCGAGACGATGCCTTTGCTGGTCTCTTTCACCTTGAATACCTGTAAGTGCTCCACTTAATGTCATATTTTTGATTCTGTTCTTCTTCATCTTTTGGCATGTGCAATTGTATGAGCAAGTATTCATATGAATTTATGACCTACTTAAACCTTTGAGGACCTTACATTTTATTCAATCAAATTTTTTTCCAGTTTAAAACTATGGGACATATATGTGCCTTGGTCCTCAAAGGGTTTTTAAAGGGGCTGCAAACATAAATACGAAAAAAAATAATTCAATTAGTGCTTTTTGTGTTCATTTAATTTTTATTTGAAGTCCATTTTTTTTATATACCTTGAAATTAAGCCCTACCCCATGGAATGAAGCCCTACCTACATGACATCTGAGAGCTACATGGATCCCGCTTGTGAGGTTCCTGTCCGTCACTACTATTCAGTTTTAGGGTCCACTCACTAAGCCATATATTCTCTCATGCAAGAGAATAGGGCCAATTATGCTAATGACACTCGGCTCAAACTCTGTCAGAGCTTCAACTGAGTGTGATCCGATTCTCTCGCAGCACAGATATGGAGAAGATGGAGAACTTAATTTCTCCATCTTCTCCATAGTCTCTGTGAGTGTTCATCGGACTGCACTTGGATGACATCCGAGTGCAGTCCAATGTTTTACGTGCACCCGTAGACTTGTATGGGTGCACATGGTCCGAATATCGAATGAGATTATTTTCTCATGCCAATAATCGCAGATCTGCACTGTCCCATAGTATAACATAGGGCCGAGTCCTATCCGATAAAACATCACATAGCATTCGGCCGTGTTATACGACAGTGTGAGCGAGCCCTTAGAGTCAAGGAATATTTACATGCAAATGATGATATTACTCTCCAAGTGTATATTTTTTTAGGCGAGTTCATAGTAAATGCTTTGCCTTTTTGACATGTGATCAACTAAAGAACAAGAAAGATTTAGGACCTCCCCTATACAGAAACGGAAAATAGTTTGGAGGACTTGCATGTCCTTTTTTATTTATTATGAGAAAATCATAAAAGATCCCGTTTTTTAACCATGCTGTGACTTTCTGCTGAGGGAGAGGGAGAGAGCTGCCCTATTCAGAGTCTGTAATAAGACCTGCTGACAAAAGTGTTGAAGATACAGTCTAATGTGAATTAACAATGAAAAAAAGTTAATTTAACAAATGGCTTGTATTTTTTAATACAAACTTTTTTTGTGTTTACAGCTCCTTTAAAGGGAATCTGTCATCAGGTTTTTGCCACCTAATCTGAGAGCAGCATAATGTAGGGTTAGAGGCACTGATTCCAGTAATGTGTCACTTACTGGGCTGCTTAGTGTTGTTTTGATAAAATCATTGATTTGTCAGAAGGTAATTATTACTAGATGACTAGTAAGTTCTGTAGGACCCCACCCCCATCACTGATCAGTAGATTTCTGTGTACACTGAGCATGGGCAGAAAGCTGCCAATCAGTGGTGTGGGCGGGGCTATACAGAGCGCAGCATTCAGAGAGCTGCTAGATCTGCAGCAGATAAAACGGTGATTTTCTCAAAATGACAACAAGCAGCTGAAAAAGTGACACATCGCTGGAATCAGGGTATCTGCCCCAATATTGTGCTGCTCTCAGATGGGGCAGCACAATTAATATTATGCCAAATTAATTTCCCGTGAACTATCACATGATCTATCACGGGGATCATGTGACATGTCACGTGATAAATCAGGTGTGTGGAGGGGGCCCTTGCTACTCTTAATCCACCCCTGAGTGAGACTAATACTGTACAACCAAATTGGCTCAGCACAAAAGGTTTCTTCAGATGTGGAGCCAATCGGTGCAAAGCGTGTCTACATGCGGTTAAAACAGATAGTTTTATGTCCTTAAGTAATGATAGAGAATATAAAATTCATGATTTCCTCAATTGTAATTCATCAGGGGAGTCCCTGTGGATTTTCACATTGGATACCACAGGGGTTAAATTCAAGACAGGATCTGATACTGCAGTATTAAGAAATATAATTCTGCATTTATTTCCATGCATGTACACTGGGTACGGAAAGTATTCAGACCCCTTTACATTTTTCACTCTTTGTTTCATTGCAGCCATTTGGTAAATTCTAAAAAGTTCATTTTTTTCTCATTAAAGTCCACTCTGCACCCCATCTTGTCTGAAAGAAAACAGAAATGAAGAAATTTTTGCAAAATTTAATAAAAAAGAAAAACTGAAATATCACACGGGCATAAGTATTCAGACCCTTTGCTCAGTATTGAGTAGAAGCACCCTTTTGGGCTAGTACAGCCATGAGTCTTCTTGGAAATGATGCAACAAGTTTTTCACACCAGCATTTTGGGATCCTCTGCCATTCTTCCTTGCAGATCCTCTCCAGTTCCGTCAGGATGAATGGGAAACGTTGGTGGACAGCCATTTTCAGGTCTCTCCAAAGATGCTCAATTGGGTTTAGGTCAGGGCTCTGGCTGGGCCAGTCAAGAATGGTCACATAGTTGTTCTGAAGCCACTCCTTTGTTATTTTAGCTGTGTGCTTAGGGTCATTGTCTTGTTGGAAGGTGAACCTTTGGCCAAGTCTGAGGTGCAGAGCACTCTGGAAGAGGTTTTCATCCAGGATATCTCTGTACTTGGCCGCATTCATGTTTCCTTCAATTGCAACCAGTCGTCCTGTCCCTGCAGCTGAAAAACACACCCATAGCATGATACTGCTGTTATGATCTGCTACAAGAACTAAGGAAAGAGAGGAAATCTGTCCATACAATAGGACTAAGCTGATTCCTTACGATGCAGCGGGCAACCTGTTCCTTGCAAACAGACCCGCCTATGTCCGCGGCTAATCTGAACACAGACCTATAGATTAAAGGGAGGGGTCCCTAAAAGAACTAAGGACTGGGACAAAACTGGACACCTCCTGGCAGAAGTAGTAGCAGAAGAAGACAAACAGACAAAAGTACTTAGTGGTCCAAGGACCAAACAAACTAGAGAGATACAGTAGGTACAAAGCACCTGGCTAGATTAAGAGTCAAAGTAACACTGAAGTCCAGCAAAGCCTGAAGGGCGGAGCTGGAATAAATAGGCAGAAGGTCACATGACCACAAAATAGAAAAAACTAACAGGAGGGTTCTAACAACTGCCACCACCATGTTTCACTGTTGGGATTGTATTAGGCAGGTGATGAGCAGTGCCTGGTTTTCTCCACACATACCACTTAGAATTATCACCAAAAAGTTCTATCTTCGTCTCATCAGACCAGAGAATCTTATTTCTCATAGTCTGGGAGTCCTTCATGTGTTTTTGAGCAAACTCTATGCGGGCTTTCATATGAGGAGAGGCTTCCATCTGGCCACTCTGCCATAAAGGCCCAACTGGGGAAGGGCTGCAGTGATAGTTGACTATGTGGAACTTTCTCCCATCTCCCTACTGCATCTCTGGAGCTCAGCCACAGTGATCTTGGGGTTCTTCTTTACCTCTCTCACCAAGGCTCTTCTCCCACGATTGCTCAGTTTGGCTGGACGGCCAGGTCTAGGAAGACTTCTGGTGGTCCCAAACTTCTTCCATTTAAGGATTATGGAGGCCACTGTGCTCTTATGAACCTTGGGTAATGCAGAAATTCTTTTATAACCTTGGCTAGATCTGTGCCTTGCCACAATTCGGTCTCTGAGCTCCTTGGGCAGTTCGTTTGAGCTCATGATTCTCATTTGGTCTGACATGTAGTGTGAGCTGTGGGGTCTTATATAGACAGGTGTGTGCCTTTCCAAATCAAGTCCTATCAGTTTAATTAAACACATTTGGACTCCATTGAAGGAGTAGAACCATCTCAAGGAGGATCACAAGGAAATGGACAGCATGTGACTTAAATATGAGTGTCTGAGCAAAGGATCTGAATACTTATGACCATGTGATATTTCAGTTTTTCTTTTTTAATAAATTTGCAAAAAAATTCTATATTGCTGTTTTTTTCAGTCAAGATGGGGTGCTGAGTGTACTTTAATGAGAAAAAAATGAACTTTTTAGAATTTATCAAATGGCTGCAATGAAACAAAGAGTGAAAAATTTAAAGGAGTCTGAATACTTTCCATACTCACTGTATGTATCTATATAAACTGCTCCAAAAATAAAGGGAACACTTAAAACAACAGAATATAACTCCAAGTAAATCAAACTTCTGTGAAATCAAACTGTCCACTTAGGAAGCAACACTGATTGACAATCAATTTCACATGCTGATGTGCAAATGGAATAGAGGATAGATGGAAATTATTGGCAATTATCAAGACACCCTCAATAAAGGAGTGGTTCTGCAGGTGGGGACCACAGACCACATCTCAGTACCAATGCTTTCTGGCTGATGTTTTGGTCACTTTTAAATGTTGGTTGTGCTTTCACACTCGTGGTAGCATGAGACAGACTCTACAACCCACAGAAGTTGCTCAGATAGTGCAGCTCATCCAGGATGGCACATCAATGCGAGCTGTGGCAAGAATGTTGGCTGTGTCCAGAGGCTGGAGGCGCTACCAGGAGACAGGCCAGTACACCAGGAGATGTGGAGGGGGCCGTAGGAGGGCAACAACCCAGCAGCAGGACCACTACCTCCGCCTTTGTGAAAGGAGGAACAGGAGGAGCACTGCCAGAGCCCTGCAAAATGACCTCCAGCTGGCCACAAATGTGCATGTGTCTGCACAAACGGTTAGATACCGACTCCATGAGGGTGGTATGAGGGCCCGACGTCCACAGATAGGGGTTGTGCTCACAGCCCAACACCATGCAGGACGCTTGGCATTTGCCACAGAACACCAGGATTGGCAAAGTTGCCACTCGCGCCCTGTGCTCTTCGTAGATGAAAGCAGGTTCACACTGAGCACATGTGACAGACGTGACAGAGTCTGGAGACGCCGTGGAGAGTGACATCCTTCAGCATGACCGGTTTGGCAGTGGGTGAGTAATGGTGTGGGGTGGCATTTCTTTGGAGAGCCGCACAGCCCTCCATGTGCTCGCCAGAGGTAGCCTGGCTTCCATTAGGTACCGAGATGAGATCCTCAGACCCCTTGTGAGACCATATGCTGGTGCGGTTGGCCCTGGGTTCCTCATAATGCTGGACAATGGCAGACCTCATGTGGCTGGAGTGTGTCAGCAGTTCCTGCAAGATGGAGGCATTGAAGCTATGGACTGGCCCGCCCGTTCCCCAGACCTGAATCCGATTGAGCACATCTGGGACATCATGTCTCGCTCCATCCGCCAACGTCACGTTGCACCACAGACTGTCCAGGAGTTGGCGGATGCTTTAGTTCAGGTCTGGGAGGAGATCCCACAGGAGACCATCCGCAACCTCATCAGGAGCATGCCCAGGCGTTGTAGGGAGGTCATACAGGCACGTGGATATATATATATATATATATATATATATATATATATATGCCTTTTTGTCATTCTAGTAGTAGGGCCATAATTAAGACATGATTTGTTGAAACGTGTAGGTCTGTAAGCTATGATAGTTGCACATTTGCTGTATTCTTTGTGGAGCAGTGTTTTATATGGCTAATAAAAGCTAAGTTTTAATATTTTTTCTACTAAACAAACCTTTACGCTGGATCATTTGCACTTTTCCCATGTCTGACTGCACTTACGTTTTGCCCTGGTACCACTTATCTGCATCTCCAGAAGTTTCCCATTTCTCTATTATACTCTTCAAATTACATTTTGAGACTTTCTCCTCCTGCTGTTGCACATATTTTTTTCCCTTCATCTGCACAGGTATCATTAATCTATCAACTATAATGGCCGTACCAGGTCCTGCAGGTCCTGTATCCCGTACACATGACGTGGGCAGTGCACGGCATGCCGCTAGTTTTTATTCTGAGTGCTCTTATATACGGTGGTAGTTTTACACAATGTTGAGCCTGTGATTTGCAGAGTGAAATGTCTGACTGCTAGAACAGAAGTATACGGCAGATTCTACAGCATGGATACATAAAGGACGTCCTGGGGGAATATACCTCCCTCCAACACTCGTCCAGTCCCTGCCTCACACTAGAGACATTTATAATAACTCCAGGACTATGGAGCTGGTCATTTTCTCATAATCTGTGGCCATTATTAGTGATCTCACATTGTACGGTAATATCACCCTGGAGGTTGTGATGTATTTAGTGTAATAGCGCCATCTAGAATATACAGTATATATCAGGCGATACCATGCTTACTATAGTTAGTCGTCTTCTGTGCCCTCTATAGCTATCTATTATACTTTATATTTCTTTATAATAATTTATAATAAATTACTCGATAGTTTTACAGCTTTATGATGTTTATTAATCTGCTGAAATGATAAAAGAAAGTCGAACCTTACAGTGGACACAGGTGGAAGTGTCCTCCATGATGGTGTAGGCTGAGGTGGAGCAAGTATTTAGTCAGTGGGGGATCAAGATGACGAGTATTCCCCAGGGTTCCCTGTTATCAGGGAGGGACCCGGTGTATGCAATCAAAAGATCTTATCCCCTGACCGGCTTTGTGCCATCAACAGGTAATGATCCTCTGTCCGGCTGTGTGCCATCAACAGGTAATGACCATCCGGCAGTCCGACATCAACTGGTCATCACCCTCCAGCTGTGTGCAATCAACAGGTAATGACCATCCGGCAGTGCGCCATCAACAGGTAATGACCCTCTGGCTATGGCCATCAATAGGTCATCACCCTCCGGCTGTGTTCCATCAACAGGTAATGACCATCCGGCAGTGTGCCATGAACAGGTAATGACCATCCGGCTGTGTGCCATCAACAGGTAATGACCATCCGGCAGTGCACCATCAACAGGTAATGACCCTCTGGCTATGGCCATCAATTGGTCATCACCCTTCGGCTGTGTGCCATCAATAGGTAATGACCATCCGGCAGTGCGCCATGAACAGGTAATGACCATCCGTCTGTGTGCCATCAACAGGTAATTATCCTCTGTCCGGCTGTGTGCCATCAACAGGTAATGACCCTCTGGCTATGGCCATCAATAGGTCATCATCCTCCAGCTGTGTGCCATCAACAGGTAATGACCCTCTGGCTATGGTCATCAATAGGTCATCACCCTCCGGCTGTGTGCCATCAACAGGTAATGACCCTCTGGCTATGGCCATCAATAGATCATCACCCTCCGGCTGTGTGCCATCAAATGTTTTTATCTTCTGTCCAGTTTTGTGCCATCAAGAGGTAATGACCCTCCAGCTGTGGGCCATCAACAGGTCATCACCCTTCGGCATTTAGGCTTCTTGTCTTCTGTAAGATGCGATTCTTGAGTCTCCTGATGCTAAAAAATATTTAAAAAATCACCGATTAAACTAATAATCTATCTTGTACATAAGCATCACAATTTATAATCTATCTAGTGCATAAGTATGACAATTTAGCTCACAGAACATACACTATGGTAAAACATTAGACCCTACAAGCAGAAATTTGCTAAACTAACATAAATATAACTGACAAATCAGTAGAAAAATCGCTACCAATGGCACAGCTCTCTTCACATCAACCTGTAACCATAGTAGATAAGAAATAGAGGACAATGCTCATAGTCAGTTATCAACAATTCGGCATGGGGCATCCCACCAGAGACATTATAATATCTAGTAGATTATAGATGGCAATAGAATTTACCAACAAGCACATAGTACGCCAAACTCAAGTACATAGTATGCCAAACCTCGACACGTTTTCCTAAAATAGGTTCATCAGAAGCACATACTAGACAGTGATACTTAGCAAAGCGTTCATAGATATATGCGCCATATGATAAGGTGCTAAAGTGCAAGTGTGTGACAAAATATCCATGCGATTTCAGGTGCAATGCTGCATTGTATGTAGTAAGATGGTGCCCATCAGACAGCATGTATAGGACTAACCTGTGATGAAAACACGAGCAATGGGAAAGTTCAAGCAGTTGCCTTCTCAATCTTCCTCGCCTCTAAGACATCTAAGGAAACATCTTCTCCTCTTGATTTTGGGTTGAGGTGTTGTAGGCATTTCAGGCTCTGGCATTGTAGGTTCTGACATACTAGGTTCTGACATGGTAGGTTCTGGTGTTCTAGGTTCTGGTGCTCTTGGCTCTGGAATTCTGGGTTGTTGGCTTCTCTGAAAAATCAGTAACCTCTCTTTAAGCTCCGTTGAACTTCGAGCTCTTCTTCCTATATTGTTGTGAGGGATCGTTCTGACCCAGACAATATCACTGAACGCCACTTTATAGTTGTAACTAGGAACCTTTTTCGCATCCTGCGGTGCAGGAGCCATGGATGGAGTAGAACATTTGCCATTGGGCAGGACAGGTGTTCTCCTGGAGTCTTGCTTCTGAATCTGAGGGATGCAAATCGGCTCCTTACAAGCACTTTGTTCCTTCAGAATGGTTTTGTTCTCAGGAGTTTTCTGATTGTTTCACCAGGTTCAGACATTGCCCACTTGCTCAGGACAAGACTTAAGGCCAAATACTCTAGTATTGTCAGTAGTGTCATCACCGCAACAAAAACTGTGTCACGGAAGAGCCAAAGAGGAAGATTGATGGAAGCTTGATAGGTGCTTCTTCTGAGATCCACGGGTAGTGGGTCATCCTATAATAAAGAAAAAAAACATAATAAAGTCCTGTATATTTATACGCAATCCAGTCAAACAGAGAGCCCTTGTTATTATACAGTGATGGATACATTATCAAGCAACTTTCAGAAATATCCCATTGAGAAGATCAGGAAGAAGTTTGGGATTCACCTCCAGGGTCCATGGAATATTATTTACAGTTGGACTTTCATATGACGGACGGTCACGTGTCCAGTATGAGAAGTCCTGCAAGAGGCGATATTCTCATTAGCTGATCCTTGTGACCTCCATATTGATGAGAACATACTCGCCCTCAGTGTACTGTAATGTGGGGGGTAGAGCAACGTAAAGCACAGAAATGATAGGATGATACTCATCATCTCCAGAGGTCTCTCAGCACCAAGGTATGGTCAATGAGATACAAGCTGCAGATGGGCCGAGGCTTCTAATATACCCAGGGGTGACATCACAAAGCCCTCTGTGACATCATTGCACAGTTCTATCCATCATGTCACTGATACTTTGGACCTAACTAAATGTCTAAAAGAGAACCCTTCCACATGATTTCCAATCACGGAGCAGCTTCAGTTTTTCAAGAAAAGTTTAAAAAATATAATCTGTGCTGTGATTGGTCACAATGGCACATGAAGCAGAACGTCTTTAGATCTTTTAAAGGGAAAGTGTCAGCAATTTTTTTACAATTGTAAAATTGTAAAGTATTTATATTTATATATAAATACACATATATATTTAAAAAGGTTTTAATGGTATAAAATCTGAAAAAAATATTTTAACTCTTTTGATGTTTTCATCTTGTAAACACTAGGGGGAGCAGCTGCTGATATTTCCATGAAAACAGAATACAGCTAGCTCGCATTACGACTGCAGTAAAAGTGGGCGGGATCTGCTCACATGGGTGTGATGTCACTCCTCCCCTTCTGGGCGTTTGCAAAAAGGTAAATGAGACTGTAGTTTAGGATCACAGTGCGGAGCGATCACTGGTGACTGCAAAGTGATATATAAGGGACAACACCAAAGTCATTAATCACTACAAGGACAAGGCAGGAATGTGGGAGTCAGAGGGGTCACCCCACACTTATATCCCCTCTGACTGTCACTTCCTAAGCTCCTTTCCCTGCCATAACCTCTTATTCCCGCAGGTAAATTCTTACAGGACCCCCCTCCCCATCCCCTTCCCCTGCCGCAGCTGATTCTAAACGTCCTCCATATGTAATAATAGACAGGTACTCACCGGCAGCCTATGGTAATTCACAGGGTAGAACAGGGTACAGCACAGAAACAATATGGCGATCCTCATTGTCTCCAGGGGGTATCTCAGCACCAAGATATGGCCAATGAGATATGAGCTCCAGGTGGATGGAGCCCCCTTATATACCCCAAGGGTGACATCACAACGCCCTCTGTGACATCATCACCCACAACATTCCGTCACATGACATCACCCAGCACCAGCATCATGTGACCCAGCATAAATAGAAAGTCCTTGTTGGCTATAGCAACTATTCAAAACTAAGTTTAAACTTTTCCAACAGCTAAAGGCGGCTCTGTGATGGCAGTTTCTTCTTGTGGACGGTTGTGATAAATCTGCAGAACATCTACATAACGCGACATGTAGAAAATCCTGTCTTTTCCCCTCTGTTCTTCCTCTGGTGCTACAGAGACGGATAGAAGGAGCTTTTCCAGACCTTACAGTGCACAATATGGGACCTAATCACTGATATCCCAGATCTCCTCAGTACAAGCATACCGCCAACCTATGAGGACTAGAAAGAGGGCGAAACCATGCGGCACGCGTAGTCTGGCCACGCTCCTATCCACACCCCAAGCCACGCCCTTTTTATGCCTTGGCAGGAGGAGATGTCTGTACAAAGCGCAAGTTATCAAAAGGCTGAAGGAACACTTTATCAACATGAATGAAGGTTTTGAAGGGCATCCACTGTCCCGGCACTACCGGTAGTTCCACAACCAATCTTATAAGGACACTAAGTTTTGTGGGATCCGATTAGTCCCCAGAAAATGGAGGGGAGGTGATTACCTGAGATTAATGTCGCGGATGGAATCCAAATGGATCTTCACATTAAATAGCTTGGCTCTGAAGGGCCTTAATCACGAGAGTCAGCTGTATGCCTTCAACTCGCAGCGGTATATACTGTATGTATTTTTTATCCCAGTACCAATTGAACATTTACATTGCACTTTTATGAACCTCCTTATATTTTATCAATATAATATGTCTTTTGGATATATTCCTTTGAATCCACCTATTTTATATATGTATTTGTTTCTATACATTGATACCCCTATTGGAGATACAATATAATGTTTTTATTTTTCTCCTTCATTTTTTCCTTTTTATCTCTGGATGGTACTAAGTGCCGAATTTATACTATCCTGGTAATATACACTGATTAACAGACTGTTTTTTATAGCCATCAGAAATATAAGTATATAATTTTTATTCATTTTTAACTAATTGTGAAAGTTTGAACAAAGTCTTTTTTATTATTATTTTTTTCACACACAGTCTATTCTTATTGGAATTCTATCTTAGTTCTATTGCACCTCCATATGTCCTTTTGCACCGTCTTGTTAGTATTGGATCTTCCTCCATTTCTTTGGTTGTATTATCTTTGTGGGGGGCGTTTGGACTTTATTAGGTTACCAGTTTGACTACCAGCGAGAAGCTGACGAAGAGGAACTGTGAGTCCTCGAAACGCGTAGTTTTTTTTGGCCTATACAGGACATCGAAGGAGAAGGAGAGAGTCAAGGCACAGGGATAAGCCCTCCTGATATCCAGAAGATATATATAACCATATCATATTATTGATACAAAATATAAATGCACAGAGTCAATAAAATCATTTAAAAACACCAAACCCCATCCTTACTTTGCAGGATACCTATTCCAAAGGTGTATCTAGGTTTTCTGGCACCCGGTGCAGCAGGGGCTGGCTGGCACATTTTAGCCTGGGGGGCAAGCACACAGCAGTGGCCCATGAGTAGCGGCCCATCCTTAACATGTTTATTACCAGATGCATCATAAGCCTATATTCACACGACCGTATTGTCTAAGTGCTGCCCGTGAAAAAACCTGACAGCACTTGGACCAGTTCAGATGAGTGTTTGTAGTGGTCAGACATAGTACATATTATTCTTATGTATTACTTAATGTTGAGCGATACCTTCCGATATCGGGAAATATCGGATCGGATTGGATCGGACCGATACCCAAAAAGTATCGGATATCGCCGATTCCGATACCGGAAACCAATGCAAGTCAATGGGACGCTAATATCGGAATGCCATCCCAGCGTGAGAGAATTCTCCTGATTGTTTAAAAGCCGGCAGGCGGTAAAAAGCCGCCGGCTTTTAAACAATCACACAGCCCCATACTGCTTCCCCGCAGCCTCCCACCCCGATCCTGCGCTCTCCCCGCCACCTCACATCCCGATCGTAAGTTAGGACCGGGCGGGGAGCGCAGCACCAAGGAGCAGGGAGCGAAGGACCCAGGCGGGGAAGCCGGCAGGGAAAAGACTTCACCGCCGGCTTTCCCGTTTTGTGCTGCGCTCTCCCGCCGGTTATTTCAAATGAACAGCTGAGGTATCAGGTGATGCTGATCAGCTGTTCATTTGAAGTAGCTGCGGTGCCCTCAGAGGGTTCATGTGAGTTCATGCTTCACTGCATGAACTCACATGAACTTTCCCACGGCCGCACAGGTCAGCCTCACCTCCCAGACCATCAGACCCATCATGATTGGAGTGTGCGCGGGTGTCTGTGCGATGTGTGCGGGTGTGTGCGCGATGTCTGCGGGTGTCTGCGTGCAGGCAGACATAGGCCGATGTGACACTACTACTCACATCGGCCTTTGTCTGTCCCCCGTCCACTCGTGCCAGCAGGATCAGCTCGATGGGAGCAGTAGTTCCCATCAGCCTGATCCTGCTATTTAAACTGCCCCATATGTTATTTTTGCCCCTATACATCTTTTATGTTTTTAGGCCCCCCATATATTTTTTTTGTTTTTGGTCCCCAATAAATTTTAAATACATTTTTCATTGGTGGCCAGTGGTTACCTAAAATAAATTAGTTCATACATTACCTGATCGCCACCTAAAATAAAGTAAAAAATAAAAAACTACACCTATACTCACCTAGACACCGGTTTATGCAATGATGGGGCTGCTTTACGGCCCCGTCATTCTAGCGGCGGCAGTGGTTTAGAGCGGTCACATTTTATGTGGCTGCTCTAAACTGGAGATCTTCGTGGGACACTCGTGGACTACTACGGAGGGGTAAGGATAAGGTTGTGGTTTATTATTTTATATTTTATTACAGGAGATCGATGGCTTCGGGGAATTAGGTGTCTAGGTGAGTATAGGTGTAGTTTTTTATTTTTTACTTTATTTTAGGTGGCAATCGGCGGGGACAGGTAATGTATGAACTAATTTATTTTAGGTAACCACTGGCCACCAATGAAAAATGTATTTAAAATTTATTGGGGACCAAAAACAAAAAAAATATATGGGGGGCCTAAAAACATAAAAGATGTATAGGGGCAAAAATAACATATGGGGCAGCTAAAATAGCTACTGCTCCCATCGAGCTGATCCTGCTGGCACAAGTGGACGGGGGACAGACATAGGCCGATGGGAGTAGTAGTGTCACAATAGCCTATGTCTGCCTGCACGCAGACACCCGCAGACATCGCGCACACACCCGCACACATCGCACAGACACCTGCGCACACACCAATCATGATGGGTCTGATGGTCTGGGAGGTGAGGCTGACCTGTGCGGCCGTGGGAAAGTTCATGTGAGTTCATGCAGTGAAGCATGAACTCACATGAACCCTCTGAGGGCACCGCGGCTACTTCAAATGAACAGCTGATCAGCATCACCTGATACCTCAGCTGTTCATTTGAAATAACCGGCGGGAGAGCACAGCACAGAACGGGAAAGCCGGCGGTGTAGTCTTTTCACTGCCGGCTTCCCCGCCCGGGTCCTTCGCTCCCTGCTCCTTGGTGCTGCGCTCCCCGCCCGGTCCTAACTTACGATCGGGATGGGAGGTGGCGGGGGGAGCGCAGGATCGGGGTGGGAGGCTGCGGGGAAGCAGTATGGGGCTGTGTGATTGTTTAAAAGCCGGCGGCTTTTTACCGCCCGCCGGCTTTTAAACAATCAGGAGAATTCTCTCACGCTGGGATGGCTTTCCGATATTAGTGTCCCATTGACTTGCATTGGTTTCCGGTATCGGAATCGGCGATGTCCGATACTTTTGGGTATCGGTCCTATCCAATCTGATACGATATTTCCCGATATCGGAAGGTATCGCTCAACACTACTCCTGACCCCACACATAAACTTCAGCTCATCCAGCACCATGACAACCAGCACAGCAGAGTCCTGCATCTGACGCGCCCCTGGGCCTGCTGTGTCGCGCAGCGTCTCGCGCACGGGGCTTACCCGGAACCGGATCAGATGAGGGTTGTAGTCTCCGAGTGGCGGGGACCCGGTCCGTGCCCAGGGAGTCAACTCAGTGTGTGGCAGTCTTGATAGATGTTATTTGAGTGTCGACTACGCCACCCGTTGATTTGCAGCTATGGAGCTGCCGCTGCAGGGCAGACCGCTGAGGCCGGTGTAGAATTGTGCAGCGTGATAGTATAACCCCCAACGGGAGGGGTATGGCCTCAGGGCAGCCGACGTGGAAAATGGGGGTAGCAGGAACCACTCAGAGACGGTGCGGTGTAATTCAGGGTCTTTACTGGTAACCACGATAGACCCTCCCGGAGTACTTGCTAGCGAACGGGGCCTGGTCAGTCCTTGAGCAGATGGGATCTCCCCTGGCCAGGCGGAGTTGTAGGCCTCCCAAACTGACTGTACTCTTCTGGCTACCTTGCTAGAAGCAGATATAAGTAGCCCACGTCCCTGAGTGTACCGTGTGGTGCTCACCCGTATGGCCGGTGACTCGGGGCCTTCTAATGGCTTCCGCTCCACGATGGCGGTGCTGGTCCCACGCGTGTGACCGTGCCTTCGGGTTTCTGGGCCTGAGGACCTGAAATCCCCTGCCGGTCGGCTTCTGCTGCTGGGTAAGAGTTAGTCCCCACAGCCTCGGACGCCGGGTCCGGTAAGAAAGCTTCTCAGTCAGGGCGAGCTCTGCAGCTGCCAGCCCCTGACTCGTATTAGTATTGCTCCCACTGAGCTTCTGCTGTTTCTTCATATGACTGTTTCTTGTCTCTACTCTCCTTGACTCCAGGCTCAGGCCCCTGGACAGGGCCTGCCTGTGGAGCAGAGCCCATAGAGCAGCTCTGCTCCCTGTCTTCTCCTCTCAGAACTCCCTACCCTGCCTCAGCCCCAGGTTTATATAGGGGAAGTCCTTCCCCTCCCAAGACTGGGCAGGAGGTGTGGCATGCACAGGATCCCTGACCAAAGGACCTCCCACCTGCTCTCAGACATAATATCTCTATCACTGTGGCAACCAGACCCCTGGGGTGTCACACGTCCACTGAGGCCCCTGATCATGTGACCCCTGACTCTTCCCCTCCTGTGACCTCATCACAGCTCCTGTGCGCACAGAGCAGCCATATATGTGGTGGCGGCTCTGCAGGTGGAGGTATGTGGGGATCCCCCATTACTGGGCGCAGGGGGCATTAACCCCTTGAGCACAGAGACTCTTTTGGGGTCTTGTGTTGCCCCTTTATAAGAATCATAAGGTTTTTGTTCTGTTTCCTGTAATAGATACATACGACCCAACTATGGAGACAGGAAGGGAGGAAACGTATTGTTCTCATAGTAAAGGGCCCCTTTACTGGCCCCACAGTGTAATGCCCCCATTATGCCCCTTATACAGAATGTATGATGCCCCCACACAGTGTAATGCCCCCATTATGCCCCTTATGTAGGATGCATGATGCCCCCCACAGTGTAATGCCCCCATTATACCCCTTATGCAGTATGTATGATGCCCCCACACAGTGTAATGCCCCCATTATGCCCCTTATGTAGGATGCATGATGCCCCCCACAGTGTAATGCCCCCATTATACCCCTTATGCAGTATGTATGATGCCCCCCACAGTGTAATGCCCCCATTATGCCCCTTATGCAGTATGTATGATGCCCCCACACAGTGTAATGCCCCCATTATGCCCCTTATGCAGGATGTATGATGCCCCCACACAGTGTAATGCCCCCATTATGCCCCTTATGCAGGATGTATGATGCCCCCACACAGTGTAATGCCCCCATTATGCCCCTTATGCAGTATGCATGATGCCCCCCACACAGTGTAATGCCCCCATTATGCCCCTTATGCAGGATGTATGATGCCCCCACACAGTGTTATGCCCCTTATGCAGGATGTATGATGCCCCCCACACAGTGTAATGCCCCCATTATGCCCCTTATGCAGGATGTATGATGCCCCCACACAGTGTAATGCCCCCATTATGCCCCTTATGCAGTATACATGATGCCCCCACACAGTGTAATGCCCCCATTATGCTCCTTATGCAGTATGTATGATGCCCCCACACAGTGTAATGCCCCCATTATGCCCCTTATGCAGTATGTATGATGCCCCCACACAGTGTAATGCCCCATTATGCCCCTTATACAGTATATATGATGCCCCACACAGTGTAATGCCCCCATTATGCCCCTTATACAGTATGTATGATGCACCACACAGTGTATGCCACCATTATGCCCCTCATGCAGTATGTATGATGCTCCCACACAGTGTAATGCCCCCATTATGCCCCTTATACAAGATGTATGATGCTACCACACAATGTAATGCCCCCATTATGCCCCTTATGCAGTATGTATGATGCCCCCACACAGTGTATTGCCCCCATTATGCCCCTTATGCAGTATGTATGATGCCCCAAAAAGTTTAATGCCCCCATTATGCCCCTTATGTAGTATGTATTATGCCCCCACACAGTGTAATGCCCCCATTATGCCCCTTATGCAGTATGCAGGACATTGCCAGACCTCATGTGGCTGGAGTGTGTCAGCAGTTTCTGCAAGGTGAAGGCATTGAAGCTATGGACTGGCCCGCCTGTTCCCCAGACCTGAATCCGATTGAGCACATCTGGGACATCATGTCTCGCTCCATCTGTGTCACCCTGGCCTGGATGCCACAAAATGTATTAAAGCTGTGTCTGAGAGCAAGGGGGAGGTTCTCTAGTCAGGGGAACATTAGCATGCAATGCCTCCTGTCTCAGGCCAGTAGGGGGAGCAGGCTGCCCCTATAAAAACTGGTGCTGGGGGCAGGGTTAGAGAGAACTGGATGGCCTGTCTCAGCATTGAGACTTGTCCCAGAGCAGAACAGGGACAGACAGTTGCACTGCACCTAAGAGGAAGTGTGGCAGGAGGAGAGCCACAAGCCAGAGACAAGAGGCGAAGAGAGCCTGTCTTGGCAGAAAGAGGACTTAATTTACCAGACTTTGGTGTCTGAGGCTGAGAGGATTCCACATCCCCCAGCAGAGAACCAGTCCGCAGGGGACTGTATATTCCTTGGCCTAAGAAGCCTGGAGGCCCTGCCACAACAGAAGGGACCAGTAAAGCCGTACAAGGCTGGGAGCAGAAAGGAACCCACGTCGCAGGCCATACAGGCGAGAATACACAGAAAGCTTGGAAACGTGGGCTGTTACCCTATCAGGAGGAGATAGCCAGAAGGAGCGCAGAAAGCACGGTAGGCCTACACCCTTACCCTGACCAGGGCCAATTTCCCCGTTGCTCTCAGACATCCAGGTCCCCCTCCTAGCCGGGACTGTTTATGGGTCAATTTACCTGTTCTAGTAAAGACCCTGGACTGCAACCTGTTGTCTGTGTGCTCCTTGCTTCTCCAGCACTATCAGCACTGGGACTCTCACCACCATCACTCCCACCATCCACTATACTGCCCTGGGGCCGCACTCTTCCCGTGGGGAGTCACACTACCCTAGCTGCACACCTCATCAGCCCCAGCGGTCGGCATGCAGCGGCGGTTCCTAATAACCGCAATCCACGGGTGGCGTAGTCGGACATAATCAATAGCACATAACGGACTACCACTGGCCTGACCACCCTGAGCCACGGAACCGGGTTGCCACTACTACTCCCATCGTTCCCAGACTGCCCGGATCCGAGTGCCCCACGGCCCAAGGGGCGAGTCAGCTTTGGCGTAGTCGGCAGGATTTCATGCCCGCAACCACCGGGTACTGCGTGCCTGAAAAAGACTTTTGTAACTTACCTGTGGCGAAGTTTCCCGCCGTCCGGAGTCGTTTCCCGCCATCCGGAGCCGATTCCCGCCATCAGACGCCATCTTGGACTGTTTCCCGCCGTCTTCTGCCGTCTTCCCGCCATCCGCAGCTGTTTCTCGCCATCGGACGCCATCTTCAGGACGCCGCGCGGGAAGAAGAGGGGCGTGGACTTCAAAACCGCGCGAGATCCGAAGCTCCGCCCCACGCACCGACGCTGCGCAAGGTCCTGGAAGGGAGAGAGAGCGACGCTGACGTCATCAGGACGCGACGCAAGGTCCTCGTCCAGAGCAGCAGCAGCGGAGCCGCGGCCTACAGAAGAGGATCGTCGGAAGGTAGGCCACGCTTAACTAGGGGGGAGGAAGATGTCGGACACAGAGGCGCCCACTACCACCAACGCAGCTGCAGCAGCGGTGATGCCCTTTTCCCTGCCCTACATCCCTGGAGCGGCCTGGCTGCCCAAATACTCAGGGGAGCCCCATGCCCTAACTGACTTCAAGGAAAGGCTATACAGTTTGTTCCACGTTTACCCCCTGACAGAGGAACAGAAGGTCAGCATATTGACAGGGCAGTTAACTGGCGCAGCCCAAAGGGAGGTAAAATCATGGCCCACTGAGGATAAAAGGACTGTGAAGGGTATTCTGGCCCGGCTGCGGGGTACCTTTGACACACGTACCTCCGCTGAGATTAAAATGAGGTTCTATGGATGTAAGCAGCGGGCACAGGACAGCATCAGAGACTATGCCCTAAATCTGCAGGAAGCCTTGAGGGCTATTCAACAAACTGACCCTGGCAGTGTGCAGGAAACGGATAAGCTGCTAACAGAACAATTCATAGAAGGTCTGCTGTCTAGCGCCCACAGGGCCCAACTGCGTCTCATGTTCTTTCAGAACCCCGACCTAACCTTTGCCCAATTTAAGGACAGGGCCATAAGGGTGCTCCGTGAATCTGCAACCAGTGGCGCTATAAACCCCCGGCGCCCTGCTCTCACCAACCACCAGGAGGCGGCGCCCTCCTCTATGGATCCCGTGGGGGCTGATGCACAGGCCCTGAACCAAGCCCCGTCGAAAGACCTGCACCACCAAGTCCAGGAGCTGACCAGGAGCGTCGCGGCGTTGACCAGGACCGTCCAGGCGTTGCAAGTGGACCCGTCAAGACCCATCGAGCTGGCTTCAAGTCCGGAGGATGTCCCGTGGCGTCGACAGAGGAGGATCCCGTCGTTCCGAGGGAGGCCCACAGACCGCTACGCAGAGGATGGACAGCCCATTTGCCGTCGATGCAACCAGCCCGGACACATTTCCAGGTACTGTAATTTAAAAGGGTCCAACCTGGGGCAAAGGGCCAACCCCCAGGCATAAGATCACCAGGCCCTTACAATTGGCGTAATAAGTACGTTGGGGGGCGCCCGGTTTTACCCATGGTGCTGGACGGTATCCCCATGAGCGCCTTGCTGGATAATAGGTCACAAGTAACCACTATCCCTTATGTACTTTTTAAGCAGTATTGGACTGATGCTGATATCACACGGTATCCAGACAATAACTTGAGCATCATCGCCAGTAATGGCTTACCCGTGCCGCAGATGGGGTTCAAGGAGATGACCATTAAAATTGGTAAAGTTGAACTGCCGGCACAGGGGGTGATTATTGTGGACATTGACCGTCGTGAAAGTCACCCTAAAATAACTGTGGGTACTAACGTAATTGAAAATTGTCTTTCAGAGGTAATTGTAATTCTACAACAGGTGGGGGTGAATGCTAGTTCCAGCCAACAGAGAGTCCTCAACAAGGAGATAAAAGCCCTGATGAGACGGCAGCAGGTAGAACTGTCTGGTGGTGAGATCGGTAGCGTAAGACTGAGTGACCCATTCCCCATTTCCATGCCTCCCAAAAGTGAAATGATGATCTGGTGTCGGACTGCAATCGGGTTGAGAGGTAGAGACTACCAAGCCATGGTAGAACCCGTGTACTCAGACAGCAGGCCCACCATTTTGACAGCCCGGGGGGTGGTTGATGTCCGTCATGGGAGGGTGCCCGTCCGCATCCTCAACATTGGGGAGAGGGAAGTACACTTACCCAGGTACGCTACACTCGCCAAACTGTTTGTTGTCGAACACAAAGCTATCAGGGCCGTGGAACCCTTGCCTCCATCTCCTCAGGCGGAGGGTAATGGCTCCCAGAAACAAAAGGAGGACTGGTGCCAGAAACTCCATGTGGGTGCTGACTCCACTCCCCTGCACCAAAAACAAGGAGTCTACCGCGTGGTACAGGAGTACGAGAGAGTCTTTAGTAAGCACCCGCTAGACTTCGGCAGAGTAAAAGGGATAGAACACCACATCCCCACAGGGAGCCACCCACCAATAAAAGAGAGGCACAGACCTGTACCCCCTGCACATTATCAGAACGCAAAGGGCATGCTAAGAGAGATGAAAGAAGCTGGGGTTATTAGAGACAGCTGTAGCCCCTGGGCAGCCCCCTTGGTTCTGGTCAAAAAGAAAGACGGCACCATGAGAATGTGCGTGGACTATAGACAAATCAACCGTATCACCCACAAAGACGCATATCCGCTGCCTAGAATAGAGGAGTCTTTAGCCGCACTAAAATCTGCTAACTTCTTTTCTACTTTGGACCTTACTAGCGGGTACTGGCAGGTTCCTGTGGCAGAGGCTGACAAGGAGAAGACTGCCTTCACCACCCCGATGGGACTGAGTGAGTTCAACTGTATGCCCTTCGGGCTCTGCAACGCACCAGGGACCTTCCAGAGGCTGATGGAATGATGTCTAGGGCACCGAAACTTCGAGACGGTCCTCCTTTACCTGGACGACGTGATCGTCTATTCGAAGACCTACGAGGACCACCTAAAGCACCTGGCCGAGGTGTTCGAAGCCCTGGCAGGCTATGGCCTGAAGGTGAAACCATCGAAGTGTCACCTGCTGAAACCAAAGGACCAGTACCTAGGGCACGTGGTAAGCGCGGAAGGAGTGGCCCCCGACCCTGACAAGGTCACGGCAATCAAGAGCTGGCCAAGCCCCTCGAACATCAAAGAGGTGAGACAGTTTCTCGGGTTGGTAGGCTACTACCGAAGGTTCATCCCCGGGTTCACTAAGATGGCAGCTCCTATGCAGGACCTCCTGATCGGACAGTCTAAGTCCAGGAGCCAAAAGCCGCCCTTCAAGTGGGATAAACCGGAAGAGGAGTCCTTCCGCCAGCTAAAGATGGCCCTCACAGGGGACGAGATCCTGGCCTACCCTGATTATGGCCAGCCTTTCATTCTCCACACAGATGCCAGTAATGTGGGACTGGGAGCCGTACTGTTCCAAAACCAACAGGGCAGAGAAAGGGTGATCGCGTACGCCAGCCGGAAGCTGAGACCCACCAAGAGGAACCCGGAGAATTACAGCTCCTTCAAGCTAGAATTCTTGGCGGTGGTGTGGGCCGTGACGGAACGCTTCAAGCATTACCTGGCCTCCGCAAAGTTCACCGTGTACACGGACAACAACCCGTTGACACACCTGGACAATGCAAGACTGGGTGCCCTAGAACAGCGGTGGATGGCCCGTCTCTCCAACTATGACTGATCAAGTACCGGGCCGGCAAAACCAATGCCAACGCTGACGCCCTATCGAGGATGCCACACTTATCTGAAGGTGACGAAGACCCAGAAGAGCTGGAGGAGGTAGAACTCCCCGCGTTTCACCGGTATGGAGCTGCTCAATACTCCCACCGCGTGAAGGAGGAGGATCTAACAACCGTGATGATAAATCCCCTACCTCAACACAGCTGGGCCGAGACCCAAGATAGTGACCCTGCCATCCGCCTGGTGAAAGATCTGCTGACCCAGGAAGATGCCCGCATAGATCCGGATGCTCCAGAGGAAGCCAAGCAGCTATGGAAAGAGAAGAGCAAGCTGTTCCTCTACGAAGGCAAGTTGTGCAGAAGGATTGTCAACCACCGGACGCACGAGCTGACCTGGCAAGTCGTGGTCCCAAGGCGGGATGCAGCTATGGTCCTGGGGGCTTACCATGACAGAGCGGGACACATCGGTTCGGTTGGAAGAAACTGGAGTTCCTACTAAGAGGAAGGTTCTTTTGGGTCGGCATGAGAGGAGCTGTAGAAAAATGGTGCAGAGACTGTGGCCCTTGTCACCTAAGGAGGAAGGACCGCACCAGCCAGAAGACACCCTTGAGGCCCATCGTCACCACGCAGCCTCTTGAGCTGGTAGCTCTGGACCATGTCAAATTGGCTCCCAGCCGGTCAGGATACATTTATGCCCTGACAATCGTGGACCACTATTCCCGTTTTCTAGTGGTGGTCCCAGTAAAAGACTTGACAGCCCAAACAGCGGCCAGAGCCTTCCAGCAATATTTCTGCCGTCCACACGGGTATCCGGAACAGGTCCTGACAGACCAGGGTCCAGCGTTCGAGGCTGAAATCTTCCAGGAGTTCGGCAACCTCTATGGCTGTAAGAAGATTCGGACAACGCCTTACCACCCACAAACCAACGGGATGTGTGAGAAGATGAACAATATAGTCATTGATCTCCTGAAGACGTTGCCCCTGGAGGAGCGCAGCCTGTGGCCAGAAAAACTGCCGGACCTGATAGACTTATACAATCATATCCCGGTGAATGCTACCAACTGCACCCCGGCTTACCTGATGCGACCCAGACCGGGTAAGCTGCCTATAGACCTGGAGATGGGAGTCCTAACGCCTGAGGACACCTCCCCGGATGCGGACTGGGATACGGAAAGGCAACTGCAGTACAAGAAGGTGCAGTAGACTGTGGAGAAGAGCCTGGCCCAGGTGAGAGAGAGGCAAGAAAAACTCTTCAACCAACACGCCCCTGCTGGTCCCCTAGAACCTGGTGAGCAAGTCCTAAAGCGAAAAAGAAGGCTTCACAAGTTGGACGACCAGTGGGAAAGGGAACCCTACACCGTACTGCAGTCTGATCACGACAACCCGAAGGTGTGCGTGATCACCAAGGACGGAGGAGAAACCACTAGTACCGTCTCCAGAGACCATCTCAAAAGATGCCCCGAGCAACTCCGTAGTGCAGAAGAGGATCAGAGTGACCTTGAACCCGCAGAGGACAAGGAAGAAATGATCAGCACCGTTCTCGGAGAGTTCCCTCAGTCCTGGACTCGCATAAATGATGCCATAGTGGTACCCGTCCTGCATTTCCTGCAACCGGCACAGCAACAACCAACACCAGAGCCGGAAGGTGAAGAGGAGCAAGCGGTTCCAGAGGCAGAAGAGCCTGTACCAGCAGCCCAGGAGAGTCAACCCTCTGCTGACAGTGAGCCTGCCATGCCTGCGGTAAGCCAAAGGACCCACAGACAGCTGCCTTCCCTACCTGTACACCCAGCTGATAGCTGTACCCCTAACGCTAGTGGGGAAAGCCAGGTTGGTCCACCACCAGACAGTGGGCTACGTAGGTCAACCAGGAGCACAAAGGGGCTGATACCCGCTCGCTGGAGAATATAGAGCGCACTAAAATTGTAAATAACCTTGTTGCCAAATGTTGAATTGTTTGCAAAGTTACATGCATGTTTGGTAATTCCGTGTTTCAGTTTCTTGCAGTTACTGTAAGGACTCACAGGTTATGGACTTTTTATAACCGGGACCTGGTATGGACTGCGTTCGGAGCCTAACCAAGGAATGAACTAAGACTGTGAAGGACTTGGGGTAGGACAGACCCCCACCTGGTTAAGGCTCCCCGTTGTATTGGTGATATGGACACCCGGTCACAGGCCACACTGTGACCTTAAGAACTCAATTTGTGCGTCGTCTGTCTATTAATGTCTATTAATGTTTTATTGTCTTTGTTTATTGTTTAGTCCCGGAGTACTAAATTTCACTAGGGGGGAATGTGTCACCCTGGCCTGGATGCCACAAAATGTATTAAAGCTGTGTCTGAGAGCAAGGGGGAGGTTCTCTAGTCAGGGGAACATTAGCATGCAATGCCTCCTGTCTCAGGCCAGTAGGGGGAGCAGGCTGCCCCTATAAAAGCTGGTGCTGGGGGCAGGGTTAGAGAGAACTGGATGGCCTGTCTCAGCATTGAGACTTGTCCCAGAGCAGAACAGGGACAGACAGTTGCACTGCACCTAAGAGGAAGTGTGGCAGGAGGAGAGCCACAAGCCAGAGACAAGAGGCGAAGAGAGCCTGTCTTGGCAGAAAGAGGACTTAATTTACCAGACTTTGGTGTCTGAGGCTGAGAGGATTCCACATCCCCCAGCAGAGAACCAGTCCGCAGGGGACTGTATATTCCTTGGCCTAAGAAGCCTGGAGGCCCTGCCACAACAGAAGGTACCAGTAAAGCCGTACAAGGCTGGGAGCAGAAAGGAACCCACGTCGCAGGCCATACAGGCGAGAATACATGGAAAGCTTGGAAACGTGGGCTGTTACCCTATCAGGAGGAGATAGCCAGAAGGAGCGCAGAAAGCACGGTAGGCCTACACCCTCACCCTGACCAGGGCCAATTTCCCCGTTGCTCTCAGACATCCAGGTCCCCCTCCTAGCCGGGACTGTTTATGGGTCAATTTACCTGTTCTAGTAAAGACCCTGGACTGCAACCTGTTGTCTGTGTGCTCCTTGCTTCTCCAGCACTATCAGCACTGGGACTCTCACCACCATCACTCCCACCATCCACTATACTGCCCTGGGGCCGCACTCTTCCCGTGGGGAGTCACACTACCCTAGCTGCACACCTCATCAGCCCCAGCGGTCGGCATGCAGCGGCGGTTCCTAATAACCGCAAATCCACGGGTGGCGTAGTCGGACATAAACATCAGCACATAACGGACTACCACTGGCCTGACCACCCTGAGCCACGAAACCGGGTTGCCACTACTACTCCCATCGTTCCCCTACTGCCCGGATCCGAGTACCCCACGGCCCAGGGGGCGAGTCACATCCACCAACGTCGCGTTGCACCACTGACTGTTCAGGAGTTGGCTGATGCTTTAGTCTAGGTCTGGGAGGAGATCCCACAGGAGACCATCCGCAACCTCATCAGGAGCATGCCCAGGCGTTGTAGGGAGGTCATACAGGCACGTGGAGGCCACACACAATACTGAGCTTTCATCTGTGAAGAGCAGAGGGCACCAGTGGCGACTTTGCCAATCCTAGTGTTCTGTGGCAAATGTCAAGCGTCCTGCTCGGTGTTGGGCTGTGAGCACAACCCCCATCTGTGGACATCGGGCCCTCATACCACCCTCATGGAGTCGGTTTCTAACCGTTTGTGCAGACACATGCACATTTGTGGCCAGCTGGAGGTCATTTTGCAGGGCTCTGGCAGTGCTCCTCCTGTTCCTCCTTGCACAAAGGAGGAGGTAACGGTCCTGTTGCTGGGTTGTTGCCCTCCTATGGCTCCCTGCACATCTCCTGGTATCTGCTCCATGCTCTGGACACTGTGCTGACAGACACAGCTACACTTCTTGCCACAGCTCGCACTGATGTGCCATCCTGGATGAACGGCACTACCTGAGCAACTTCTATGGGTTGTACTGTAGACACTGCCTAATGCTAATGTACCTCTAGGGGTGAGAGCAATGGCAAAATGAAAAAGTGACCAAAACATCAGCCAAAAAGAATGAGAACAGAGAAATGGTCTGTGGTCACCACCTGCAGAACCACTCCTTTATAGGGGGTATCTGGCTAATTGCCTATCATTTCTACCAGTTGTCTGCTCCATTTGCACAACAGCAGGAGAAATTGATTCACAATCCGTGTTGCTTCATAACTGGACAGGTAGATTTCACAGAAGTGTTATTGACTTGGAGTTGTGATGTTTAAGTGTTCCCTTTATTTTTTGAGCAGTGTGTGTATATATATAATATATTTACATATTTCTATTGATCATATTAAAATTGTACATATACACTGTGTTCCAAATTATTATGCAAATAATATTTTCTCAGATTTTCCCAAATTACCTATATGAATTGCAGTCATTGTAATTTTCCAGTCAATAACTATTAGAGTACAATTGAACGGTTTTTGTACAAACTGCCTATGATAACAGTATATTTTTAAAAAAATAAAAAACTCAAACTGCACTCAAAATGCATGTTCCAAATTATTATGCACAGCAGAGTTTTCAACCTTTTCATTTTAATAAAGAACAAAAAAATGGTCATTTTTGAAATTCTAAGCATTAGCAGGTTATTACAAACTGAAATCAAACAGTTTTCAACTCAAAACTTTATTCTAGGTGATGTTACATTTGCACATAGGACCGCTTGTTCGAAAGGAGCTTCTGAACTCTCTCGTCCATTGAATTTGTCAGGTTTTGGATGGTTTCTGCTTTAATTGTTGTGCATGAGGACAGAATACCCTCCCAGAGCTGTTGCTTAGATGTGAACTGCCTCCCGCCATCATAGACACTCCTTGTGATGATGCTCCAGAGGTTCTGAATGGGGTTGAGGTCAGGGGAGCATGGGGGCCACACCATAAGTTTGTCCCCTTTTATGCCCATAGCAGCCAGAGATGCAGATGTGTTATGTGCATCATGAGACGGTGCATTATCATGCATGAAATGATCTTGATGGTCCAGATGGATGGAGTGGAGGATGGCTGGTTGATGGACACCCCATGCAAACACGGCTACAGCGCCAAAAAGGAGGAGGTGGAGTAATGTTTTGGGCTGGAATCATGGGGAGAGAGATTGTCGGCCCTTTTAGGATCCCTGAAGGGGTAAAGATGAACTCCATAATGTATGTTGAGTTTCTCAAACAGCACTTGCTTCCATGGTTCAAGAAGAAGAACCGTGCATTCCGCAGCAAGATCATTTTCATGCATGATAATGCCCCGTCTCATGCTGCACATAACACATCTGCATCTCTGGCTGCTATGGGCATAAAAGGGGACAAACTTATGGTGTGGCCCCCATGCTCCCCTGACCTCAACCCCATTGAGAACCTCTGGAGCATCATCAAAAGGAGTGTCTATGATGGCGGGAGGCAGTTCACATCTAAGCAACAGCTCTGGGAGGGTATTCTGTCCTCATGCAAAACAATTGAAGCAGAAACCATCCAAAACCTGACAAATTCAATGGACGAGAGAGTTCAGAAGCTCCTTTCGAACAAGCGGTCCTATGTGCAAATGTAACATCACCTAGAATAAAGTTTTGAGTTGAAAACTGTTTGATTTCAGAGTGTAATAACCTGCTAATGCTTATAATTTCAAAAAAGACCATTTTTTTGTTCTTTATTAAAATTAAAAGGTTGAAAACTCTGCTGTGCATAATAATTTGGAACATGCATTTTGAGTGCAGTTTGAGTGTTTTATTTTTTTAAATATACTGTTATCATAGGCAGTTTGTACAAAAACCTTTCAATTGTACTCTAATAGTTATTTGACTGGAAAATTACAATGACTGCAATTCATATAGGTAATTTGGGAAAATCTGAGAAAATAATATTTGCATAATAATTTGGAACACAGTGTATACAGACCACAAAGTATGGCAGTATCAGCGATCAAGCAGACAAGGGCTGGAGAGAGCAGGAGAGACGTTAGAAAGACGCTCGAGAGAGAGAGAGCAGGAGAGACGCTAGAAAGACGCTCGAGAGAGAGAGCAGGAGAGATGCTCGAGATCAGGAGAGACGCTCGAGAGAGAGAGAGCAGGAGAGACGCTCAAGAGAGAGAGCAGGAGAGACGCTCGAGAGAGAGAGCAGGAGAGACGCTCGAGAGAGAGAGAGCAGGAGAGACGCTCGAGAGAGAGAGCAGGAGAGACGCTAGAAAGACGCTCGAGAGAGAGAGAGCAGGAGAGACGCTCAAGGGAGAGAGCAGGAGAGACGCTCGAGAGAGAGAGCAGGAGAGACGCTCGAGAGAGAGAGAGCAGGAGAGACGCTCGAGAGAGAGAGCAGGAGAGACGCTAGAAAGACGCTCGAGAGAGAGAGAGCAGGAGAGACGCTCGAGAGAGAGAGAGAGAGCAGGAGAGACGCTCAAGATCAGGAGAGACGCTCGAGAGAGAGAGCAGGAGAGACGCTCGAGAGAGAGAGCAGGAGAGACGCTCGAGAGAGAGCAGGAGGGACGCTAGAGAGAGAGAGCAGGAGAGACGCTCGAGAGAGAGAGCAGGAGAGACGCTCGAGAGAGAGCAGGAGGGACGCTAGAGAGAGAGAGCAGGAGGGACGCTAGAGAGAGAGAGCAGGAGAGACGCTCGAGAGAGAGAGAGCAGGAGAGACGCTCGAGAGAGAGAGCAGGAGAGACGCTCGAGAGAGAGCAGGAGAGACGCTCGAGAGAGAGCAGGAGAGACGCTCGAGAGAGAGAGAGCAGGAGAGACGCTAGAAAGACGCTCGAGAGAGAGAGAGCAGGAGAGACGCTCGAGAGAGAGAGCAGGAGAGACGCTCGAGAGAGAGCAGGAGAGACGCTCGAGAGAGAGAGCAGGAGAGACGCTCGAGAGAGAGAGAGCAGGAGAGACGCTCGAGAGAGAGAGAGCAGGAGAGACGCTTGAGAGAGAGAGCGCAGGAGAGACGCTCGAGAGAGAGAGCAGGAGAGACGCTCGAGAGAGAGAGAGCAGGAGAGACGCTCGAGAGAGAGAGCAGGAGAAACGTTCGAGAGAGAGAGCAGGAGAGACGCTCGAGAGAGAGAGCAGGAGAGACGCTCGAGAGAGAGAGCAGGAGAGGCGCTCGAGAGAGAGAGAGAGCAGGAGAGACGCTCGAGAGAGAGAGCAGGAGAGACGCTCGAGAGAGAGAGAGCAGGAGAGACGCTCGAGAGAGAGAGCAGGAGAGACGCTCGAGAGAGAGAGAGCAGGAGAGATGCTCGAGAGAGAGAGAGCAGGAGAGACACAAGAGAGAGAGAGACGCTCGAGAGAGAGAGAGCAGGAGAGACGCTCAAGAGAGAGAGAGCAGGAGAGACGCTCGAGAGAGAGAGAGACGCTCGAGAGATTGAGCAGGAGAGAAGCTCGAGAGAGAGAGCAGGAGAGACGCTCGAGAGAGAGCAGGAGAGACGCTCGAGAGAGAGCAGGAGAGACGCTCGAGAGAGAGAGCAGGAGAGACGCTCGAGAGAGAGAGAGCAGGAGAGATGCAAGAGAGAGAGAGACGCTTGAGAGAAAGAGCAGGAGAGAAGCTCGAGAGAGAGAGCAGGAGAGAAGCTCGAGAGAGAGAGCAGGAGAGACGCTCGAGAGAGAGCAGGAGAGACGCTCGAGAGAGAGAGCAGGAGAGACGCTCGAGAGAGAGAGCAGGAGAGACACTCGAGAGAGCAGGAGAGACGCTCGAGAGAGAGAGAGCAGGAGAGACGCTCGAGAGAGAGAGCAGGAGAGACGCTCGAGAGAGAGAGCAGGAGAGACGCTCGAGAGAGAGAGCAGGAGAGACGCTCGAGAGAGAGAGAGCAGGAGAGACGCTCGAGAGAAAGAGCAGGAGAGAAGCTAGAGAGAGAGAGCAGGAGAGACGCTCGAGAGAGAGCAGGAGAGATGCTCGAGAGAGAGAGCAGGAGAGACGCTCGAGAGAGAGAGCAGGAGAGACGCTCGATAGAAAGCAGGAGCAACTGTCAATCACTTCATCACTATATGACTCAGTAATGATACCTATAGCATATTACTCAGGGTGACAACATGGCAGGTCACAGAGTTACTTTCATGATCTAGATTTGCTAAATTGGAGACATATCATGATACAGAGCCCATGTCCATGACTTATGTCAGCTCCAAAGTGAAATATGTATTGAAAAAAATTAAAAAAAATTATATATATACACACACATATACATACACTGCTCAAAAAAATAAAGGGAACACTCAAATAACACATCCTAGATCTGAATGAATGAAATATTCTCATTGAATACTTTGTTCTGTACAAAGCTGAAAGTGCTGACAACAAAATCACATAAAAATCATCAATGGAAATCAAATTTATTAACTAATGGAGGCCTGGATTTGGAGCCACCCCCAAAATTAAAGTGGAAAAACACACTACAGGCTGATCCAACTTTGATGTAATGTCCTTAAAACAAGTCAAAATGAGGTTCAGTATTGTGTGCGGCCTCCACGTGCCTGTATGACCTCCCTACAACGCCTGGGCATGCTCCTGATGAGGTGGTCTCCTGTGGGATCTCCTCCCAGACCTGGACTAAATCATCCGCCAACTTCTGGAAAGTCTATGGTGCAACGTGACGTTGGTGGATGGAGCGAGACATGATGTCCCAGATGTGCTCAATCGGATTCAGGTCTGGGGAACGGGTGGGACAGTCCATAGCTCAATGCCTTCATCTTGCAGGAACTGCTGACACACTCCAGCCACATGAGGTCTGGCATTGTCCTGCATTAGGAGGAACCCAGGGCCAACCGCACCAGCATATGGTCTCACAAGGGGTCTGAGGATCTCATCTCGGTACCTAATGGCAGTCAGGCTACGTCTGGCGAGCACATGGAGGGCTGTGCGGCCCTCCAAAGAAATGCCACTCCACACCATTACTGACCCACTGCCAAACCGGTCATGCTGAAGGATGTTGCAGGCAGCAGATCGCTCTCCGCGGCGTCTCCAGACTCTGTCATGTCTGTCACATGTGCTCAGTGTGAACCTGCTTTCATCTGTGAAGAGCACAGGGCGCCAGTGGCGACTTTGCCAATCCTGGTGTTCTGTGGCAAATGCCAAGCGTCCTGCACAATGTTGGGATGTGATCACAACCCCCATCTGTGGACGTCGGGCCTTCATACCACCCTCATGGAGTCGGTTTCTAACCGTTTGTGCAGACACATGAACATTTGTGGCCTGCTGGAGGTCATTTTGCAGGGCTCTGTCAGTGCTCCCCCTGTTCCTCCTTGCACAAAGGCGGAGGTAGCGGTACTGCTGCTGGGTTGTTGCCCTCCTACGGCCCCCTCCTTGTCTCCTGGTGTACTGGCCTGTCTCCTGGTAGCACCTCCAGCCTCTGGACACTACGCTGACAGACACAGCAAACCTTCTTGCCACAGCTCGCACTGATGTGCCATCCTGGATGAGCTGCACTACCTGAGCAACTTCTGTGGGTTGTAGAGTCCGTCTCATGCTACCACGAGTGTGAAAGCATAACCAACATTCAAAAGTGACCAAAACATCTGCCAGAAAGCATTGGTACTGAGATGTGGTCTGTGGTCCCCACCTGCAGAATCAATCCTTTGAGGGTGTCTTGATAATTGCCAATAATTTCCATCTATTGTCTATTCCATTTGCACAACAGCATGTGAAATTGATTGTCAATCAGTGTCATTTCCTAAGTGGACAGTTTGATGCACTTGGAGTTATATTCTGTTGTTTAAGTGTTCCCTTTATTTTTTTGAGCAGTGTATATATACAGTACAGACCAAAAGGTGGACACACCTTCTCATTTAAAGATTTATCTGTATTTTCATGACTAAGAAAATTGTACATTCACACTGAAGGCATCAAAACTATGAATTAACACATGTGGAATTATATACTTAACAAAAACGTGTGAAACAACTGAAAATATGTCTTATATTCTAGGTTCTTCAAAGTAGCCACCTTTTGCTTTGATGGCTGCTTTGCACACTCTTGGCATTCTCTTGATGAGCTTCAAGAGGTAGTCACCGGAAATGGTTTTCACTTCACAGGTGTGCCCAGTCAGGTTTAATAAGTGGGATTTCTTGCCTTATAAATGGGGTTGGGACCATCACTTGTGTTGTGCAGAAGTCTGGTGGATACACAGCTGATAGTCCTACTGAATAGACTGTTAGATGCTTTTTTCTTGCCATCATACAAATTCTAAGTAAAGAAAAATGAGTGGCCATCATTACTTTAAGAAATGAAGGTCAGTCAGTCCGAAAAATTGTGAAAACTTTGAAAGCGTCCCCAAGTGCAGTTGCAAAAACCATCAAGCGCTACAAAGAAACTGTCTCACATGAGGACTGCCCCAGGAAAGGAAGACCAAGAGTCACCTCTGCTTCTGAGGATAAGTTTATCCGAGTCACCAGCCTCAGAAATCGCAGGTTAACAGCAGCTCAGATTAGAGACCAGGTCAATGCCACACAGAGTTCTAGCAGCAGAAACATCTCTTCAACAACTGTTAAGAGGAGACTTTGTGCAGCAGGCCTTCATGGTAAAATAGCTGCTAGGAAACCACTGCTAAGGACAGGCAACAAGCAGAAGAGACTTGTTTGGGCTAAAGAACACAAGGAATGGACATTAGACCAGTGGAAATCTGTGCTTTGGTCTGATGAGTCCAAATTTGAGATCTTTGGTTCCAACCACCGTGTCTTTGTGCGATGCATAAAAGGTGAACGGATGGACTCTACATGCCTGGTTCACACAGTGAAGCATGGAGGAGGAGGAGTGATGGTGTGGGGGTGCTTTGCTGGTGACACTGTTGGAGATTTATTCAAAATTGAAGGCATACTGAACCAGCATGGCTACCACAGCATCTGGCAGCGGCATGCTATTCCATCCGGTTTGCGTTTAGTTGGACCATCATTTATTTTTCAAAAGAACAATGACCCCAAACACACCTCCAGGCTGTGTAAGGGCTATTTGACCAAGAAGGCGAGTGATGGGGTGCTACGCCAGATGACCTGGCCTCCACAGTCACCAGACCTGAACCCAATCGAGATGGTTTGGGGTGAGCTGGACCGCCGAGTGAAGGCAAAAGGGCCTACAAGTGCTAAGCATCTCCGGGAACTCCTTCAAGATTGTTGGAAGACCATTTCCGGTGACTACCACTTGAAGCGCATCAAGAGAATGCCAAGAGTGTGCAAAGCAGTCATCAAAGCAAAAGGTGGCTACTTTGAAGAACCTAGAATATAAGACATATTTTCAGTTGTTTCACACTTTTTTGTTAAGTATATATTTCCACATGTGTTAATTCATAGTTTTGATGCCTTCAGTGTGAATGTACAATTTTCATAGTCATGAAAATACATAAAAAATCTTTAAATGAGGTGTGTCCAAACTTTTGGTCTGTACTGTACATACACACACACACACACACACACACACACACACACACACATACACACACACACACACACACACACATATATATATACATACACGCCTGCAGTAGGGAAAATAAGTATTTGATACACTGCCGATTTTGCAAGCTTTCCCACCTACAAAGAATGGAGAGGTCTGTCATTTTTATCATAGGTACACTTCAACTGTGAGAGACAGAATCTAAAAATAAAATCCAAAAAAAAAATCACATTGTATGATTTTTAAATAATTAAATCGCATTTCATTGCATGAAATAAGTATTTGATCACCTACCAACCAGCAAGAAATCTCGCTCTCACAGACCTGTTAGTTTTTCTTTCAGAAGCCCTCCTACTCTGCACTCCTCACCTGTATTTATTGTACCTGTTTGAACTCGTTACCTGTATAAAAGACACCTGTCCACACACTCAATCAATCACACTCCAACCTATCCACCATGGTTAAGACCAAAGAGCTATCTAAGGACACCAGGGACAAAATTGTAGACCTGCTCCAGGCTGGGATTGGCTACAGGACAATATGCAAGCAGCTTGGTGAGAAAGCAACAACTGTTGGCACAATTATTAGAAAACGGAAGAAACACAAGATGACTGTCAATCTTCCTCGGTCTGGGGCTCCATGCAAGATCTCGACCCGTGGGATAAGGATGATTCTGAGAAAGGTCAGGAATCAGCCCAGAACTACACAGGAGGACCTGGTCAATGACCTGAAGAGAGCCGAGACTACAGTCTCAAACATTACCATTAGTAACACACTATGCCGTCATGGATTAAACTCCTGCAGGGCACGCAAGGCCCCCTGCTCACGCCAGCACATGTCCAGGCCCGTTTGAAGTTCGCCATTGACCATCTGGGTGATCCAGAGGAGGCATGGGAGAGGGTCATGTGGTCAGATGAGACCAAAATAGGACTTTTTGGTATCAACTCCACTTGACGTGTTTGGAGAAAGAAGAAGGATGAGTACAACCCCAAGAACACCGTCCCAACTGAGAAGCATGCTGGGGAAACCTTATACTTTGGGGGTGCTTTTCTGCAAAGGGGACAGGACAACTGCACCCAGCAACAGTCCCGAAACTTGAAAGATCTGGAGAAGATCTGTATGGAGGAGTGGTCCAAAATTCCTGCTGCAGTGTCTGCAAACTTGGTCAAGAACTACAGGAAACGTCTGACCTCTGTAATTGCAAACAAAGGTTTCCGTACCAAATATTAAGATCTGTTTTTCTATTGTATCAAATAATTAATTTGCATAATTGCATGAAATAAGTATGTAAAAATTATAAAATGTTATTTTCTGTTTTTTATTTTTAGATTCTGTCTCTCACAGGTGAAGTGTACCTACGATAAAAATTACAGCCCTCTCCATTCTTTGTAGGTGGGAAAACTTGCAAAATCGTCAGTGTATCCAATACTTACTTTCCCCACTGTATATACTTTGTTCCTAAAAAAGAAAAAACCCACCGGTCTTCTATGTGAACATAACAAAGACTATAACTAAAAATCTTATATATTAAAAAAAAAAACTAAAACAAGGTTGACCACATTTTCTTATGGTATTTTTATCTGAAACTTCCTTGGAAAATTCACTGGAAATATCAGAAATGTCTGAAGTGGGGACCTCAATGTAAGACCCCCACCCATTAGATGTAAGGTGGCTCCCAAACCTCACGTGTCGATGCAGCACAGCCATCTGCAGCCACATTTTACGTAGAGCACACGCAGAACTGGGTCATTAACACATACATTAATCCTTTCATTTCGTTCTCCTCTGCTGAAGATGTGTTTGACAAAGACCTCATCTACCAAAATAAAGAGGTGTATTCCCTATGAACTAACAATACCGTGGCATCTCTTCTTCCCAGGTCCTCTGCGTTGTGTCAATCTTCTGGAAATGTGTGGATACATTGACAACTGGCCACTGCCAGGCCCCTGGTCGTAGTGATTATGCCTACTGTCCAAACTGATTAGACATGGACAAGGAGTAAGGTAACACCCCATTGTCAATTAGATGTAAGGCTATGTTCACACTAGGCGTTTTTTCACTACACATTACTTTCAATGGGTGAAATACACTGAAAGAAGTGACGTGCTCTATTCAGCAAAAAACAATGCAAATCACAAAATACTGATCATACAAAAACCAGGGTGTGAGCATGAGATTTCTGAAATCTCATAGACTTTGCTTGTACTGTAAAACACAGCTGAAAATTTGCATTAAAAAAACGCTGAAAAAAACGCGATGTGTGAACATAGCCTTCAAAGGCACTGCACAGTGGTCTGAAACACAAATTCTGCACATTTGTGATTTTATAGGGTTTATAAGATTACTAAAACAGACGTGTCAGGAGACCACACAGATCCACTTTATAAAAACAAAAACACCTCAGTCATTGAAAGGTTAAATTACAACATTCCTAAGTCCAGCGCTCAAAATCTCCCAAGTCTCCTTACATTATGTAGTAAAGGACAGGTGACATTGGGGCCTTGCTTGTCCACCAGGTGATGTCTTATCGGTGGAAAGACTGTGATGAGAGGTTTGTCTTGAGGAAATTGTGGCGGAAGTAAACTGCAATAAAAACAAAGTATTAGAGCAAGACGCGGGATACATGACTGCAGCCTACAGAAACGTGACAGGTCCGGGGAAAATACCCAACAGCCTCATCTCATCTCAATGGAAAATCCATTTAGGTGGCACGTAGCGTAAGGCATAAAGGGACGTCAGCACCTTGACATATGATCGTAATGGTGTTATAAGAGATCTGATGAGTCCATCATGACAAATCTAGTGTGGAAAACATATGCAAATCCGTCTGGAAGTGCACTGGGGCGTATCACTGCACTTAGACAGCTCCTTTCAAGTGCACGGACACGCCCCTCTGCACTCCCACACCAATCTGCAGACACTCCATTTCCTTTTGACTGGCACATCGGAGCTCTGCAAAAAAAAAAAGGATAATTTTTCTGGGGAGGGACAATCGACGATACTGTTCTACGACTACTTCCATATGTAAAAGGAAGCTGAGAGGACCCTATAAGCCTCCATATTGATTTAAAGTGATTTCTTATTAGTAGCAATTAAACAACTTGCATTAATACACATCATCTATAGTGACGTCATGAGCCGCCAAGCAACATCATTTAATGGCTCCAGTGCTACAAGACATGACTATGGATGACAAGTCATTGTAGGGTACCGATTACACGCGGTGGGGTCTATCAACAGCATGGGACAAAGATATTCTAGAAGTACCTAATATGGTCTGCTTTCTTTAAGGGGTTGCCCACTACCTTGATATTGATCACTTACCCATTGGATAGGTCATTAATATGGAATCAGTGGGGGCAGGGGTGGATTAAGAGTAGTAAGGGCCCCGGGCAGTTTAGAAGGCGCGCCCCCCCCCACACCTGATTTATCACGTGACATGTCACATGATCCCCTGTGATAGATCATGTGATAGTTCACGGGAAATTAATTTGGCATAATATTAATTGTGCTGCCTCATCTGAGAGCAGCACAATATTTGGGCAGATACCCTGATTCCAGCGATGTGTCACTTTTTCAGCTGCTTGTTGTCATTTTGAGAAAATCACCGTTTTATCTGCTGCAGATCTAGCAGCTCTCTGAATGCTGCGCTCTGTATAGCCCCGCCCACACCACTGATTGGCAGCTTTCTGCCCATGCTCAGTGTACACAGAAATCTACTGATCAGTGATGGGGGTGGGGTCCTACAGAACTTACTAGTCATCTAGTAATAATTACCTTCTGACAAATCAATGATTTTATCAAAACAACACTAAGCAGCCCAGTAAGTGACACATTACTGGAATCAGTGCCTCTAACCCTACATTATGCTGCTCTCAGATTAGGTGGCAAAAACCTGATGACAGATTCCCTTTAAAGGAGCTGTAAAGACAAAAAAGTTTGTATTAAAAAAAATACAAGCCATTTGTGAAATTAACTTTTTTTCATTGTTAATTCACATTAGACTGTATCTTCAACACTTTTGTCAGCAGGTCTTATTACAGACTCTGAATAGGGCAGCTCTCTCCCTCTCCCTCAGCAGAAAGTCACAGCATGGTTAAAAAACGGGATCTTTTATGATTTTCTCATAATAAATAAAAAAGGACATGCAAGTCCTCCAAACTATTTTCCCTTTCTCTATAGGCGAGGTCCTAAATCTTTCTTGTTCTTTAGTTGATCACATGTCAAAAATGCAAAGCATTTACTATGAACTCGCCTAAAAAAATATACACTTGGAGAGTAATATCATCATCTGCATGTAAATATTCCTTGACTCTAAGGGCTCGCTCACACTGTCGTATAACACGGCCGAATGCTATGTGATGTTTTATCGGATAGGACTCGGCCCTATGTTATACTATGGGACAGTGCGATTATTGGCATGAGAAAATAATCTCATTCGATATTCGGACCATGTGCACCCATACAAGTCTATGGGTGCACGTAAAACATTAGACTGCACTCGGATGTCATCCAAGTGCAGTCCGATGAACACTCACAGAGACTATGGAGAAGATGGAGAAATTAAGTTCTCCATCTTCTCCATATCTGTGCTGCGAGAGAATCGGATCACACTCAGTTGAAGCTCTGACAGAGTTTGAGCCCAGTGTCATTAGCATAATTGGCCCTATTCTCTTGCATGAGAGAATATATGGCTTAGTGAGTGGACCCTAAAACTGAATAGTAGTGACGGACAGGAACCTCACAAGCGGGATCCATGTAGCTCTCAGATGTCATGTAGGTAGGGCTTCACTCCATGGAGTAGGGCTTAATTCCAATGTAAATAAAAAAAAATGGACTTCAAATAAAAATTAAATGAACACAAAAAGCACTAATTGAATTATTTTTTTCATATTTATGTTTGCAGCCCCTTTAAAAACCCTTTGAGGACCAAGGCACATATATGTCCCATAGTTTTAAGCTGGAAAAAAATTTGATTGAATAAAATGTAAGGTCCTCGAAGGTTTAAGTAGGTCATAAATTCATATGAATACTTGCTCATACAATTGCACATGCCAAAAGATGAAGAAGAGCAGAATCAAAAATATGACATTAAGTGGAGCACTTACAGGTATTCAAGGTGAAAGAGACCAGCAAAGGCATCGTCTCGAATGACAGTAAATGAGTTAGAATTCAGCAAGCTGAAAATGAAGACAGCAGGTTAGAAGCGAACCAGACTTTATGGTGCTCAGAATTAGTCAAGCAGAATTTATTGACTGCTCTTGCAAAGCACTGAGACTCCCGCTGTGTATAGATGGCGCCGTGCGGCCTCCCGCTGTGTATAGATGGCGCCGTGCGGCCTCCCGCTGTGTATAGATGGCGCCGTATAGATGGCTACGTGCGGCCTCCTGCTGAGTATACGTGTATAGATGGCTACGTGCGGCCTCCTGCTGAGTATAGATGCCGCACGGCGCTCCCCCCAGAGACAGCAAGAGGCCGCACAGCTCCATCTATACTCAGCGGGAGACCGCACGTAGCCATCTATACACAGCAGGAGGCCGCACGGCGACATCTATACTCAGCGGGAAACCGCATGTAGCCATCTATACACAGCAGGAGGCCGAACGGCGCCCCCCCCAGAGACTGCAGGAGGCCGCACAGCGCCATCTATACTCAGCGGGAGGCCGCACGTAGCCATCTATACACAGCGGGAGGCCTCGCGGCGCCCCCCCCAGAGACAGCAGGAGGCCGCACAGCGCCATCTATACTCAGCGGGAGGCCGCAAGTAGCCATCTATACACAGCGGGAGGCCGCACGGCGCCCCCCCCAGAGACAGCAGGTGGCCGCACAGCGCCATCTATACTCAGCGGGAGGCCGCTCGGCGCCATCTATACACAGCGGGGAGCCGCACGGCGCCATCTCTACACAGCAGGGGGCCGCACTGCGCCATCAATACACGGCGGGGGGCCGCACGGCGCCATCTATACATAGCGGGGGGCCGCACGTAGCCATCTATACACAGCGGGGGGCCGCATGTAGCCATCTGTACACAGCGGGGGGCCGCACGGCGCCCCCCCAGATACAGCAGGAGGCCGCACGGCGCCAACTATACTCAGCAGTAGGCCGCACGCAGTCACACACACAAACATATACAGACATATACATACACGCATAAACACATTTGAAACACAAAAATACATATAAACAGACATGACACAATGATATCTGCCCACACACACATACAAACAGACATCACACAATGACATCTGCCCACACAC
>NW_027363244.1:172500-187500 GCF_046119375.1 Phyllobates terribilis | reverse complement strand
ATCCGCCTATGAGTGGGGGCCATCTTCACAAGTGAATAGGAGCATGCGGCTCCCTCTCTGGGGGGCTGTCAAAACCCCATCGATTTGATATTGATACCCAATGCTGATGTTATCAATATCAAAGTAGAGGACAATCCCTTTAATTCCCATTAGGTTCACATTTAATAACCCCAAGAAATGCAACGTAATCTCTCAACTAAGACAATAGCACCCCGTGTCACTTACATATTGATGCTGATGGTGAAGTTCTTAAAGGTGACTGGCAGTCTGTACTCCACATCTTTCTGAATTTCAGTAATACTGGAAAGATAAAAAAAAGAAAACATTAATGATGACAATTCTACAAACTGCTGTGTCCCAAAAGAAAACACAACAGGTGGATATGTGTAAACCTAACCGATGCTCCAGTATTGTGGGTGCTGGAGCGTGCAGTCTCACAAGACATGATTTGTCTACCATCTTGAATTGGAGGTGCCCCAGCCCCCAATAATGATCTAGGTCTGATTCGGCAGAACAGCATGAGGTCCGGCAAATCTGACCGCTTTATGGATACAACATGCTCCATATTACGACCACAAGAAAAAAGCCAAATAAAGAAGTGTGAGAACAGGACGGCGATGGGTGTACGGAGGATGGCAGAGAGATGACTGCAGAACGCAGCATAAAGCACTCAGACATTAATCATCCCTGACAAAACATAATACAAGTCCTGCTTCATGCTGGGTACGCTTCTCAGGTAACCCTATACTGAAGGACTTGTACTGTTCATAGACCTAACATACAACACATTACATACAAGTTATCCCGCATCAAGAGACACATGACATTTTGTAATGGTTTGGAAATAATAACCATCCTAGACATCAAGTTCCCCTTTGAGAGGTCACAAGGTAATATCCGATGGCTCTAAAATGGAATCTGCCACCAGGTTTTGCTATCCCATCTGCATGATGTAAGGGCAGAAACCTGATTCCAGAAATGTGTCCCTTATTTCGCTGCAGTTTTGATAAATTTTAGTTTTATCTACTGCAGATCTAGCAGTGCTCTGAATGCTGAGCTCCATATAACCGGCTGCACCACTGATTGGCAGCTTTCTGTGTACACTGTGCATAGGCAGAAGGCTGCTATACAGACCTTGTGAAAAATGAGAAAAGAGAAAGGGAGAAAAAGCGCGCCATGTACCACCTGAGGAAGATAGTTCACTATCGAAACGCTTTGTGGAAAGGGCTCATTAAATTTATTTTTTAGTCCTAAAATTTTTTTCACTTCTAGTGTTCATTCTTTTAGCGCCCTATAGACCGCTTTTTTATTTAATTTGGACCACTCCTGAAAAATGAGGGATACCTGGTTGCAGGTTTACTAGTCTTCTAGTCACAACCTCCTACTGATAAAACAAAGATTTTATCAAAACACCAGCAAGCAGCCCAGAAAGTGACACATCGCTGGAATCAGGGTCTCTGTCTCTACATCATGCTGCTCTCGGAATATATGGCAAAAACCTAGTGACAGATTCCCTTTAAGCTCTCATCTCTAGTGATCAGGACCCTAGAATTTTCTTCTGAGGTGGGTTTCCCTTTAGCTCTGCACCTACCTAGCGTCACTGCATGGCTGCGGAAATAAAAAAATAAAAAAATAAATCTTTCTGAATTCTGAAGAGAAGGAGCAGTTGTGGAGTGTCAATGTGGCACCCCAGGGGTCTGGTTTCCACAGTAATGTAATGTTATGTCTGAGAGCAGGTGGGAGGTCCTTTGGTCAGGGATCCTGTGCATGCCACACCTCCTGCCCAGTCTTGGGAGGGGAAGAACTTCCCCTATGTAAACCCGGGGCTGAAGCAGGGTTAGTCAGTCAAGGAGAGTAGAGAAAGAGAAGCAGCATAGGAAGAAACAGCAGAAGCTCAGTGGGAGCAATACTACTACAAGCCAGGGGCTGGCAGCTGCAGAGCTCGCCCTGACTGAGAAGATTTCTTACCGGACCCGGCGTCCGAGGCTGTGGGGACTAACTCTGACCCAGCAGCAGAAGCCGACCGGCAGGGGATTTCAGGTCCTCAGGCCCAGAAACCCGAAGGCACGGTCACACGCGTGGGACCAGCACCGCCATCGTGGAGCGGAAGCCATTAGAAGGCCCCGAGTCACCGGCCATACGGGTGAGCACCACACGGTACACTCAGGGACGTGGGCTACTTATATCCGCTTCTAGCAAGGTAGCCAGAAGAGTACAGTCAGTTTGGGAGGCCTACAACTCCGCCTGGCCAGGGGAGATCCCATCTGCTCAAGGACTGACCAGGCCCCGTTCGCTAGCAAGTACTCCGGGAGGGTCTATCGTTGTTACCAGTAAAGACCCTGAATTACACCGCACCGTCTCTGAGTGGTTCCTGCTACCCCCATCATCCACATCTGCTGCCCTGAGGCCATACCCCTCCCGTTGGGGGTTATACCATCTACGCTGCACCATCCATCCACCGGCCTCAGCGGACTGTCCTGCAGCGGCAGCTCCATAGCTGCATTCAACGGGTGGCGTAGTCGTACACATCTACCGCTGATACATCGCCGCTCAGTTTAACTCCCTGGGCACGGACCGGGTCCCCGCCACGAGACTACAACCCTCAAGCGATCCGGCTCCGGGTAAGCTCCCGCGTGCGCAACGCAGCGCGACACAGGCCCAGGGGCGCGTCAACTTTGGCGTAGTCGGCAGGATTTCGTGCCCGCAACCACCGGGTACTGCGTGCCTGAAAAAGAGACTTTTCAAACTTACCTGTGGTGAAGATTCCCGCCATCCGGCGCCATCTTCAGCCTTCTTCCCGCCATCGGTGAAGCTTCCCGCCATCCGGCGCCATCTTCTGCCTTCTTCCCGCCATCCGTGGAGTTTTCCCGCCATTGGACGCCATCTTGAGGACGCCGCGCGGGAAGAAGAGGGGCGTGGACTCCGAAAGCGCGCGAGAACTGAAGCCCCGCCTCACATCCGGACGTTGCGTAAGGTCCTGGAAGGAGCCCAGCAGACGCCGACGTCACAGGAGCGCGACGGAAGGTCCTCAACCCTGACGATCCACTGCGGAGCCGCGGCCTACGGAAGAGGATCATCACAAGGTAGGCCACGGTTCACTAGGGGGGAGGAAGATGTCGGATACGGAGGAGAGCTTCACTGCCTCAACCCCCGCCAGCGCTACCGCTGCTGCAGTTATGCCCTTCACCATGCCCTATATCCCGGGAGCAGCTTGGCTACCCCAGTACTCAGGGGAGTCACATACCCTGCATGACTTTAGAGAAAAGCTGGATAGCCTCTTCCAGGTGTACCCCCTCACAGAAGAGCAAAAAGTGAGCATCCTGGTGGCCCAACTAACCGGGGCAGCCAAAAGGGAAGTAAAATCCTGGCCACCTGGGAGGAAGACTGTCGCAGGGATACTAACCCGGCTGAAGGACACCTTTGATACCCGCACCTCAGCCGAGATTAAGCTTAGATTCTACGGGTGCAAGCAGCGAGCGCATGAGAGTATAAGGGACTATGCACTAAACCTACAAGAGGCCCTGAGGGCCATTAAGCAGACCGACCCTGATGGAGTGGGAAACGAGGACAGGCTGTTGACCGAACAGTTTATAGAGGGACTGTATTGTAATACCCACCGAACCCAGTTGCGGGCAATGGCCTTACAGGATCCCCATCTGGGCTTTGCACAGTTCAAGGACAGAGCCATCCGGGTGCTCCGAGAACCGGCACCGGGTGGCGTTGTGACCCACAAGCGCCCTGCTATCACTTACCACCAGGAGGCGGCGCCCTTGTCGGCAGGGCCTGTGGGAGCTGATGCGCAGGCTTTGGACAATGACCCGGCTCCAGACCTACACCATCAGGTCCAAGAGCTAGCTAAGAGCGTTGCTGCGCTAACCCGAACTGTGCAGTCTTTACAGGCTTCCACCCCAGGGAAGATCCAGCTGGCATCCGGACCGGAGGACATCCCGTGGCGTCGACCAAGGAGGACCCCACCGGCCAGAGGAAGACCCAGTGACCGATACAGCGAGGACGGACGACCCATCTGCCGCCGCTGCAATCAACCCGGACATATGGCAAGGTACTGTTCTTTAAACGGGCACAACCTGGGGTAGAGGGCCAACCCCCAGGAAAAAGATCACCAGGCCCATCGAACTGGCGCGACAGATATGTGGGAGGACGTCCAGTCTTGCCTGTGGTACTGGATGGCATTCCCATGAGTGCCCTACTGGACACCGGGTCACAGGTCACCACCATCCCGTACGTGCTCTTTAAGCAGTACTGGAATGACTCGGATATTACCCGCTACCCTGACGACGACTTGAGTATCATCGCCAGCAATGGCCAGCCCGTGCCACAGATCGGATTTAAAGAGGTGACCATCAAAATCGGTAGAGTCGAACTGGCAGCACAGGGACTGATCATTGTAGATATTGACAAACATGAGAGTCACCCAAAAATAACTCTAGGAACTAATGTAATTGAAAATTGTCTTGCAGAGGTGATTTTCCTTTTACAGCAGGTTGCCAAGAACGCCAGCTCCGGCGAGCAGCGGGTGCTCCAGAAAGAGATCCGGGCACTGATGCGACGGCAACAGGTGGAACTCTCCGGCGGTGAGATTGGTAGCGTAAGAATGTGTGACCCTTTTCCTATTGCCATGCCCCCAAAAAGTGAAATGATGATTTGGTGCCGGGCAGCTATTGGTCTGAGAGGTAGAGATTACCAGGCAATGGTAGAACCAGTTTACTCGGACAGTAGGCCCACCATTTTGACAGCACGGGGGGTGGTTGATGTACGCCATGGGAGGGTGCCCGTTCGCATAATAAATATCGGGGAGAGGGAAGTGTACCTGCCCCGGTATGCCACGCTAGCCAAATTATATACCATTAACCAAAATTCTATACAATCTGTGGAACCCTTGCCTCCATCTCACCCGGAGGAAGGTAACGGCTCTAAGAAAAACATGGAGGACTGGTGTCAGCAACTACATCTGGGTACTGACTCCACTCCCGCACACCAGAAACAAGGAGTCTATCGGGTGGTTCAAGAGTACGAGAGAGTGTTCAGTAAACACCCGTTAGACTTCGGGCGAGTCAAGGGGGTAGAACACCACATCCCCACGGGAGACCATCCTCCTATAAAAGAGAGGTATCGACCCGTACCCCCTGCCCACTACCAACACGCCAAGGGGATGCTTAGAGACATGAAGGAGGCTGGGGTGATCAGGGATAGCTGTAGCCCCTGGGCAGCTCCACTAGTCTTAGTCAGAAAAAAAGACAACACCATGAGGATGTGTGTAGATTACCGGAAAATCAACCGTATCACACACAAGGATGCGTACCCCTTGCCAAGGATAGAGGAGTCATTGGCTGCTTTAAGATCTGCTAACTTCTTCTCTACCTTGGCTCTCACTAGCGGGTACTGGCAGGTTCCTGTAGCAGAGGCGGACCGGGAGAAGACCGCATTCACCACCCCGATGGGACTTAGCGAGTTCACCTGCATGCCGTTCGGACTCTGCAACGCACCAGGAACCTTCCAACGACTAATGGAGTGTTGTCTGGGTCACAGAAACTTCGAGACGGTCCTGTTGTACCTGGACGATGTCATCGTATATTCCGAGACGTATGAGGACCACCTGAAACACCTGGCGGAAGTGTTCGAGGCTCTGGCGAGTTACGGCCTAAAGGTGAAACCCTCCAAGTGTCACCTCCTGAAACCAAAGGTGCAGTACCTGGGACACGTGGTGAGCGCTGACGGAGTGGCTCCCGACCCTGATAAGATCACCGCAATTAAGGAATGGCCAAGCCCCTCCAGCGTAAAAGAAGTGCGGCAGTTCCTCGGGTTGGTAGGCTACTACCGAAGGTTTATTCCCGGTTTCACCAAAAAGGCAGCACCTATGCAGGACCTCCTGATAGGCCAGTCCCGGAAGGCCAAGAACCAGAAGCCGCCCTTCAAATGGGAGGAGCTGGAAGAAGAGTCCTTCCGCCAGCTGAAGATGGCCCTCACGGGGGACGAAATCCTGGCGTACCCGGATTATAGCCAGCCCTTTATCCTCTACACCGACGCCAGTAACATCGGGCTAGGAGCCGTACTGTCCCAGATCCAGCAGGGGAAGGAACGAGTAATCGCCTACGCCAGCCGAAAACTGCGACCCACCGAAAGGAACCCCGAGAATTACAGCTCATTTAAGCTAGAGTTCCTGGCCGTAGTATGGGCAGTCACCGAGCGCTTTAAGCATTACCTCGCTTCTTCCCGGTTCACCGTGTACACGGATAACAACCCGTTGACACACCTGGACACGGCAAGACTCGGTGCCCTGGAGCAGAGGTGGATGGCCCGTCTGTCCAACTACGAGTTCACAATCAAATACCGGGCCGGACGCTCCAATACCAACGCGGATGCCCTGTCCAGGATGCCCAACCTGCCGGACGAAGGAGAAGATCCGGAGGGACTGGAAGAAGTTGAACTCCCTGCGTTCCACCGTCATGGGACTATCCAGTATTCCCACCGGGTAAGGAGTAAGCAGGCTGTTACGTTGAACCCCTTACCTCACTACAACTGGGCGGAAACGCAAGACAGCGACCCTGCCGTCCGACTGGTGAAGGAGATGCTGACTCGCCCGGAGGCTTGCCTTGAACCAGACGCTCCGGAGGAAGCCAAACAACTATGGGCAGAGAAGAGTCGACTGTTCCTTTACAAGGGGAAGTTGTGCCGCAGAATGGTTAACTCCCGGACGCATGAACTACTCTGGCAAGTAGTAGTGCCACAAAGAGACGCAGCCATGGTGATGGAGGCATACCACGACGGAGCTGGACACTTCGGGTGGAAGAAGCTGGAGTTCCTGCTGCGCGAGCGATTCCACTGGGTAGGCATGAGGGGAACCATTGAGAAGTGGTGCAGAGACTGTGGCCCGTGCAACCTGAGAAGGAAGGACCGCGCCAGCCAGAAGACTCCCCTGCAGTCCATCGTCACCCGGCAACCGTTGGAACTGGTAGCCTTGGATCATGTAAAACTGACCCCAAGCAGAAGTGGCTACGTCTACGCGTTAACCATCGTGGATCATTACTCCCGGTTTCTGGTTGTCGTCCCCGTCAAGGACTTAACGGCTCAAACAGCAGCTAGAGCCTTCCAGCAGCACTTTTGCCGTCCACACGGGTACCCGGACCGAGTGCTGACGGACCAGGGACCTGCCTTTGAAGCGGAGGTCTTCCAGGAATTCTGCAATCTGTATGGCTGCCGGAAGATAAGGACGACACCCTACCATCCGCAAACTAATGGACTTTGTGAGAAAATGAACCAGGTGGTAATGGATCTTCTAAAAACGTTGCCCCTGGAAGAACGCAGTCTGTGGCCTGAGAAGTTGCCCGATCTGGTGGACCTATACAACCACATCCCGGTAGGTTCCACCAACTGTACCCCGGCTTACCTAATGAGGGCAAGACCTGGTAAGTTACCTGTTGACCTGGAAATGGGAGTCCTGACACCCGAGGACACTTCACCAGAAACAGACTGGGACACAGAGAGGCAGCAGCAGTACCGGAGAGTACAGGAGAGCGTGGAGCGAAGTCTCTGTCAGGCTAGGGAAAGACAAGAGAAAACTTACAACCAGTATGCTCCCGCTGTTCCCCTGGTACCCGGAGAGCAGGTCTTGAAGAGGAAGAGACTGCTCCACAAGTTGGACGACCAGTGGGAGAAGGACCGGTACACCGTACTGCCCTCAAGCCACGAGAACCCGAAGGTTTGTACCATCAGTAAAGACGGAGGGGAAACCACAGCCATTGTATCCCGGGACCACCTGAAGAAGTGTCCCGAACAACTGAGGAACCCTGAAGAGGAACAAGAAGACCATCGACCCGTAGAGGAAAGGGAAGATATGGTTAGTACTGTGCTCGGGGACTTCCCTCGGTCTTGGACTCAAGTCAATGGTGCAGTTGTGGTACCCGTACTCACCTTCCTCCAACCAGCATCCCAAGCACCTACGGAGCAACAGGTAGAGCTGGAAGAACAGCCGGTCCAGGAGGCAGAAGACTCCACACAAGCAGAACAGGAGGATCAACCCTCTGCTTATAGTGAGCCTGCCGTACCCCTAGTGAGACAAAGAGCCGGTAGACAGCTGCCCAGTTTACCCTTGACAGCTCCTACACCCTGTAGTTCAGGGCCAGACAGTCAGCTCCGTAGGTCCACTAGGGCCACTAGAGGCCAGTTACCCGCACGCTGGAGGATTTGAAGTGTATAAATTGTTTTATTTATGTTTACCTGTGTATTGTTGCTTGTGTATAATTTTGTGTTTCCAGTTACTTTTAGGAATCCTTGGTGGATTACCGGGAATCCTTGTACATAGTTGGAACGTAACCCAGGATGGACTAGAGACTGTTAAGGACTCGGGGTAGGACAGACCCCTACCTGGTTACGTCTCCCTGTTTTGGTGAAATGGACACCTTGCTTTTCTTCAAAACTGCACCCGGTTGCGGACACGCCGTAACCATCGTTATGTGTTTTCTTATTGTATTATTATTGTTTATATCTTGTTATGTTTTTCTAAAATATGTTTAGTCCCGGAGTACTAAATTTTACTAGGGGGGAATGTGGCACCCCAGGGGTCTGGATTCCACAGTAATGTAATGTTATGTCTGAGAGCAGGTGGGAGGTCCTTTGGTCAGGGATCCTGTGCATGCCACACCTCCTGCCCAGTCTTGGGAGGGGAAGAACTTCCCCTATGTAAACCCCGGGCTGAAGCAGGGTTAGTCAGTCAAGGAGAGTAGAGACAGAGAAGCAGCATAGGAAGAAACAGCAGAAGCTCAGTGGGAGCAATACTACTACAAGCCAGGGGCTGGCAGCTGCAGAGCTCGCCCTGACTGAGAAGATTTCTTACCGGACCCGGCGTCCGAGGCTGTGGGGACTAACTCTGACCCAGCAGCAGAAGCCGACCGGCAGGGGATTTCAGGTCCTCAGGCCCAGAAACCCGAAGGCACGGTCACACGCGTGGGACCAGCACCGCCATCGTGGAGCGGAAGCCATTAGAAGGCCCCGAGTCACCGGCCATACGGGTGAGCACCACACGGTACACTCAGGGACGTGGGCTACTTATATCCGCTTCTAGCAAGGTAGCCAGAAGAGTACAGTCAGTTTGGGAGGCCTACAACTCCGCCTGGCCAGGGGAGATCCCATCTGCTCAAGGACTGACCAGGCCCCGTTCGCTAGCAAGTACTCCGGGAGGGTCTATCGTTGTTACCAGTAAAGACCCTGAATTACACCGCACCGTCTCTGAGCACCGCACCCGGAGCCGGATCTCTTGAGGGTTGTAGTCTCGTGGCGGTGACCCGGTCCGTGCCCAGGGAGTCAAACTGAGCGGCGATGTAACAGCGGTAGATGTAGGACGACTACGCCACCCGTTGAATGCAGCTATGGAGCTGCCGCTGCAGGACAGTCCGCTGAGGCCGGTGGATGGATGGTGCAGCGTAGATGGTATAACCCCCAACGGGAGGGGTATGGCCTCAGGGCAGCAGATGTGGATGATGGGGGTAGCAGGAACCACTCAGAGACGGTGCGGTGTAATTCAGGGTCTTTACTGGTAACAACGATAGACCCTCCCGGAGTACTTGCTAGTGAACGGGGCCTGGTCAGTCCTTGAGCAGATGGGATCTCCCCTGGCCAGGCGGAGTTGTAGGCCTCCCAAACTGACTGTACTCTTCTGGCTACCTTGCTAGAAGCGGATATAAGTAGCCCACGTCCCTGAGTGTACCGTGTGGTGCTCACCCGTATGGCTGGTGACTCGGGGCCTTCTAATGGCTTCCGCTCCACGATGGCGGTGCTGGTCCCACGCGTGTGACCGTGCCTTCGGGTTTCTGGGCCTGAGGACCTGAAATCCCCTGCGGGTCGGCTTCTGCTGCTAGGTAAGAGTTAGTCCCCACAGCCTCGGACGCCGGGTCCGGTAAGAAAGCTTCTCAGTCAGGGCGAGCTCTGCAGCTGCCAGCCCCTGACTCGTAGTAGTATTGCTTCTGCTGTTTCTTGTCTCTACTCTCCTTGACTGACTAACCCTGCCTCAGCCCAGGGTTTATACAGGGGAAGTTCTATGCATAAAATGTATCGCACCCAATGAAACGGTGCTTTCCTAGTTTGTCTGCCGATTGTGGTCCTGGTTAGATGGGCCAATAATCGTATGTTGAAATGATTCCTATGAGCGCTCGTTCATCGTTTATTGGCTCTACGCCTTAAGTGCGTGTCTGCAGCCTCCGGGAATATTCAGAAACAGTTATCTTTTTTTAAGAGCCAACCTTATAATGCATTTTGTTTCCTTTCATGATTTCAAACCACATGTCCGTGGAGCATGAATCCTGTCCCAATATATTTGTATATTTAAGGTTTGTCATTGACAAAGGTGCCCTGTACTGGAAATATGGACACTTACATGGTTTTCGGGTTTAGGTCCACTGTGTGAAAGATCTGAATGTGCTTTGCTTCTGTGTAAGTTGCTGGTAGACTAATGGTGGTCATCCAGGATCTGACATTGGGTATTAATTCCCTACCTCCTAGTTATGTTAGGCATGACTATCACATGTAAGGTTCTTGCCACCTGGCCGAGAAAAGTTCGAAAAAAAGGACGCAAGCATAAACTGTTTGGCCTGTGACCACAGCAATTTATAGTAAAACAATGTGATTTTCGTCACATGATTAAAACCATGACCCAATGTCTATGGCTGAATAATCCCTTAAAGACTAATGTTTTGTGCTATGGTATACCATCGGTCCGATCTTCTGTAACTTTATACTGTTTCCACATAGACTGCCAATGAAACAAAACTTCAGAATCTCATTTGGAGACTTTAAAGGGGCTGTCCAAGACTTTATTGAAGGCCTATACTTGATCATCAATGTCTGATTGATAGTGCGTGCTGTAGCTGTTCCTGTGTCAACGGTGGCCAGAAATGCTCAGGTGCCGAGCTCTGTTGACGGAGTACTACATATCGGCCACCCATTCAAATCATTAGGGGGCAGATGTGTAGTACGCAGCCGCAGCCACTATTCCCTCCACAGAGCTCTGCAGTGCAGCTCCGCTAATGAGCACCCCAATTGATCAAACATTGATGCCTTATCTTAAAGAGGTGGTCACTACATTGTATAATGCCCCCATCAAATTACACCTTTCAAATACCTGCAGCCGGGGTCACGTGATGCAGACTGAGCAGTCAGCAATAGCGCCACCCACAGGTACATATGGAAGCAGGAGGTATTTACAAAAACATTTATTTAGTTAACATGTGTAAATCGATGGGGTCATTATACAATGTAGTGGACCACCTCTTTAAAGAAAGGCCATCAATGTTAAAGTCCGGGACAACCCCTTTAATTATTAATCGGTATCGGTACAGATCTATTAGACTTTTCAGAACTTCAAAATAGGTCCATCCTTCAAACAGATGCCAAAAAGTACAGTATGTTGCAAACTTTAATGGAAGCATTCCTGTATGAATACAATATTGGAGGAAATAAAGAAAAAAAAACAAAAAGCTTTGGCACTTTTATGTAGGTCTCCAGAATATAGTGGGGAGAGACTTTCTTATTGACTTATATAAGCGAGGTAGAGCAGTAACCCCAAAGAAATTGAAAAATCAGCTGTGGTCCCTATAGGATGGCCCTACACATTGCATTTCCCATCACTTTTTTGAGAATACATTGGGGTGGAAAAATAAGATACAAATAAAGCAGATAATAAGAATTTATAGTCCAGAATTTACTGGTCACTTTTGTATTTCTGTAGGAATTCCAGCTCTGTACGTTGCAGATATCCGGCCCATCAGCGGATTAGCGGGGTCCCGCGTACTTGAATCCTTGCATGTTATCTGGGGGCTAAGAGCCATAGGGTTCTCTCTAAGTGCTTCCGACACTGGTTTTCAGAAAACGTACTGATCCTTTTATATTCGTGCTGCACGGTAGTTACATGTGGGGTCTCAGCGTCACATTACTGGGCTAGTACTAATATGGTAAGAGTCAATGTTGTGTAGTATCCCCCCGCCATCCTTTACGTGTCTGCCTGCTGCATAGCGGACGGCTGCCATCTTGAATGCTCATTGAAGCTGCTATTAGTTTTTTTTGTAAATTGCATGGATAATCTTACCAGAATAATCGTTCTCACTTCTTGACTTGTCTGCTCATTGTGACCAATATCATATTGGTTTTATAGACGAGTTTACAAGCGCTTGTAGTGCTACAATACAAGAACAAAGCTACTAGATGTAATAGGAAGATCATCATAAAATGACCGTCCCTCCCAACTGCAGATTCCAAAATCTTCTGAAGATGCAGCTTATAAGTGAGGTCCGTGATAGTCAGAAGCAGCGTCTTCTTCCCATGATCTGTGCCTGGGGTGGTAGCCCAGCGATGTAGGGGCTGAGCCGCAGTAACAGACATGGGGCCGTGTCTGCGGGGGAAGGTGGGGAATAGAGTTTTCATTTTCTAATCCAGGACAACCCTTTTAAAAGTAGAACTCCCAAAAACATTGAAAGGGAAAGCCTCTTAAAGGGACACTAATCCTCGAAATGAATGAGGGCAAAAAATAGAGCAGCTCTTACTTTTGTCCAGTCTCAACATGATCCTAAAAGAGATGGGGCCAGAGTCATCAAGAGCGGCGCTGTTCACATTGGTCTTGATGAGGAGGTGTGCTGGAGTCAGACAGACGCTCACGGTTCATGAAAAGGTGCATGCTTCTTCCTGAATTGAGAACGCACCGTGGGGCAATAAACAAATATGCAACATGGGAATGAGATTTTGTGGCTATTTATGGTACAAAGAATTAAAAAAAAAAATTCTGCACAAGCGCTGTGTGTGAGCAAACCCCAACGGTGGTGCCGCAGGTCTTTTGGGAGTTCTCCTTGATTGCAAAGGGTTTTGTGTGTTTTTTTTATATATATTATTTATGGTTTATTTATTGATGCCATCATTGCTTATTTTTGTGACGAGTATAATAAAATCATGATCTATTTTTTTATTTTGTGTTGCATATTTTGGCTGTAATTTATATGCAGAAATTGATTTTTGTTTTAAGATATTTTAAAATATGTTGTCAAGCAATATTACCCTAATTGTGACTATATCAGTACAAAGTACGTATGTAAAGTAGTTTATTCCGTAATGTGCAATTAGAATATTTTTGTAAACTCCCTTGTGTTGTGTGTGTGCTGGTGTGTATAGATTAGATTGGGCCGCTGTCCTTTACGGACATAGCATTAGAGTCATTTATGCTGCACTTATAGAAGATGCTAAAGAATTACACTACAGTTTTTTTAATACAATTTTCTTTTCTTTTTTAAAGCAATACTTTACTCACCCTCTCTGGGTCTAATGCAGAGTGTCAGCTATTTGTCACATTGACAGCGCTGCAGCCAGTCAGTGAGTTCAGTGACTCTGAGCAAGTAGTGCCGTTAACTCGGGCAAAGCTGCTGATCTCAGTTATTGGTTGCAGCGCTGTCGACGTGAGGCCAAAGGACAGTAACAGACACTGGGAGCAGTGGCAGAGACCCTGTGCTGGACCCAAGGAAGGTGACTAGTGCACAGTTACAAAAAAAAAACAGCTGCACCAACGGGTTAAAGGAAAATCCCTTTAACCCTCAACTGGTGAGGTGGGGGTCGCCACACCCCAGGGAATTTTTGTTCGGCTGCCATTCATTGAAAAATGCTGGTATGAGGATACGTGTCTCACTAGCTTCCATCCATTTGTGGGTGTCAAAAATTTGTTACACTCATATGCAATCAATCGCCAATAAGAAAACGATTAAAACAAACGTGATCTTCGCATTTTCTGTAAAAATAAGAGATTTCTAAACACTGGGGTATAGGAAACCCCACCTCACCAGTTGCGTGACATAAACCCCACCTCACCAGTCGAGGGTTAATGAACCAGATAATCTGGCACAGATCAGCAATGGAATGGGGAATTTTACAAGATCAGAAGCAAGAAACTGAGCAGAAAATTAGGAAATTACCCTGATAACATTTTGAATTAGCAGCTTGTTTTTGGGCTCTATATACCAATCCAAGGGAGGTTTGTATACTTTATGACGGACATGTAATAATTCAGAATATTTGATGATTTGGAATTTATTAGATCCCCCAGGTGAATTACCCCAATACTATAAAATGGACATAAATGACACATAAATCTGTGCGGTTACAAAGTAACATTGACGCTCCTCCCCAACTCCCCGTACAGAATGACATGCCCTCGGGTCAGGAGTGTCTACAGCTTCATAGAAATATATAAAGCAGTCACGTTAGGGTCGGGAAAGTCCGTGCATGGACTGATTACCACGGACGTCTGAATGAGTCTTTATTGACTAATAAAGTCACTATTGATCACAGGGGTTAAAACGGTCAGGATTGGAGTTCATCTCCAATGTTGACCTTTGTGTAATATATACAACTCACACCTCCTGCACATGGAACAGGCATAGATTCTGGGTATGAACAATGGGCGCCCTACACTATCCACCCTAAACATGGGGAAGATGGCAGTAAAGAGTAAAAGACAGTTGTCTGGGACTTGACTCTTTTCATAAGATAGGTCATCAGCGTGTGATTAAAACAGAAATGTAGAAATTTTTTGCAAATTTATTTAGAAAACAAAAACTGAAATATCACATGGTCATAAGTATTCAGACCCTTTGCTCAGACACTCATATTTAAGTCACATGCTGTCCATTTCCTTGTGATCCTCCTTGAGATGGTTCTACTCCTTCATTGGAGTCCAGCTGTGTTTAATTAAACTGATAGGACTTGATTTGGAAAGGCACACACCTGTCTATATAAGACCTCAAAGCTCACAGTGCATGTCAGACCAAATGAGAATCATGAGCTCAAAGGAACTGCCCAAGGAGCTCAGAGACAGAATTGTGGCAAGGCACAGATCTGGCCAAGGTTACAAAAGAATTTATGCATTACTCAAGGGTCCTAAGAGCACAGTGGCCTCCATAATCCTTAAATGGAAGAAGTTTGGGACCACTAGAAGTCTTCCTAGACCTGGCTGTC